>NW_015388449.1:160348-162636 GCF_001527695.2 Protobothrops mucrosquamatus
TCAGCTGGCTTTGTGCCAAAAGAAGGATTAGAATTTAAACTCTCCTGGTTTCTACTCTGGTACCTTAACCATCATATCAAAGTGGCTCTCAAACCTGATGTTACTATTGCCTGACTCCACTTGAGAGTTCCTGCTGTACATTTACTAATCCACCAATATAAAGCTAACTAATCACAAAGCTGTAAGTTTAGAATCCTGTTCAGATCTCCTGTCTGAAGAGCATTGTCTCTTTTCTGAGGGGAAGAATGAATTAACTTCCCTACCATTCAATGCAAAAACATGACAAATCAGGAAAATTGGCTGCTCAACAAGAAATACAAGATGCTCTATATACAAAAGCTGATGAAACTAACAGTTATTAACCTGAACCCCAGCAATGAGACTGTCAACACTGCAAATGAATTTGGCTGAAGCCATTTCCACTTTGTTTTCGGTTGCCACAGAATTGGGAGGGGTGATGTGTACTTTTAAGTACATATCACCTGTGTACTTAGTCCTTGGTCCTGTGGGAACCAAGGTCATTGCTGCCTGAATTTTGGCGGGTTGAAGCTTCCATTAGATAGCCCACCAAGGTAGTTAATTGGGGAATGTTAATTGGGGAATTATGACATTTTACTGGGGTGGAGGACTAATCTTCCAGCGTCATATCTTTTTGCCTTTTAGTACTGTCCATGGGGTTTTCATGGCAAAGATACTGGAGTGGGTTGCCATTTCCTTCTCCACCTAATGAGAAGGAAGGATGCACTGGAGAAGAGCCTAATGCTGGTCAAGATTGAGGGCAATAGAAGAAGGGGAGGAAGAGAATGAGGTGGCTGGATGGAGTCACTGAAGCAGTAGGCGTGAGCTTAAATGGACTCCAGAAGATGGTAGAGGACAGGAAGGCCTGGAAGAACGTTGTCCATGGGGTCGCGATGGGTCGGACACGACTTCGCAACTAACAACAACTGGGGTGGGAAGTTCAACTTTGTAACATTGTAACCTTTGGGAGGGAACTTCAGTCTTGGTTTCACTTTTGATCGTGCTGATACTTTGTAGCCAAATAAATATGTTCTTTAAGGAAACCTCTTGCCTTGCAGTTCTGTTTTACTGGTCTTATCTATCGGAACCATGACATTAAACAAAGACTGAAGTTCCCTCAATCTCAGCAACCCATCTTTCTTTTCTTTAAAAGGTGTCAGACAGACAATGACCAAATAGTCAAGGAATGGTGGTGAACAGAAAGAGGTAGCTTCAAGTGAAGTGGCAGATATTGTCTCTGTCATGGTTCTGATAGATGAAACAATATCTGCCACTTCACTTGAAGCTACCTCTTTCTGTTCACCACCACTCCTTGACTATTTGCTCACTGTCTGACTGACACCTTTTGAAGGATGGTAAAATGCAAACTGTTGAATCACAACAACAATACAGCAGGAAGGTGAAGCAATGAGTGAGCATACAAGAGGTCCTTTGTTTGATCAAAGCCTTTCTCCAAGGGATTTCTCTGTGACACATTTGGAAATGGTAGCCGGACATATGCCCCTTTGCATTTTCCACTTTAGTTGCTAGCCATACTGTGCCTAATAGCAGTACTGGCCTTATCTTGACAGTCCAGTGTGTACATAGGTTGAGGTAGGCTCATTTGTGGCACTAATCTCTCACAGCCAAAGAGAAAACTCTGGAACAGCAAGGTACCCAGCTATACAGAAATAATTTTGCATGTATATACTGTATGTATGCATTTCTGCAGATGCCATGCTTATAATTATTCTTAACGTGTGATGAGGATGGAGATCTGTGACCCTTTTTCCACCCACTGCATGAATTGTTATGACTAATATATTTTGAGGCATTCCAAGTTATGCATGCAAAACCACAGATCCACACAATTTAATAGGACAGAACTTTAATCAATGAAAAGTTTTGTTTCTGAAGCACCGCATATTTATAATCAATATAATCAACAGGAGATGAATAATGCCTCCAAATAGTTTAATTCTTATGAATTATCCCTGTTCCCTTGCTGTTTTTATTCAATCTCATTTTTGCTAATTAATCTGCCTGAACCAGCATGGTATTCTTTAAAGGAACTTGACCTTTTATTGAATAAATCATGTTGATGCATGCACTCTGCAATGAAAGTTTGTTAGCAATCCCCTTGGCAGGAGAAAAATGAAGTCAAAGCCTTTTACTAATTTGTTTGCAAGAATATTAGTATAATCACTTATTGGCATTAATTATTTCTACCGTAGAGAATACGTATTAAACAAATGGTACATGTAAATTAGAAATCGTGGGCCTTGTCTTTG
>NW_015388449.1:163838-166736 GCF_001527695.2 Protobothrops mucrosquamatus
ATCATGTTGATGCATGCACTCTGCAATGAAAGTTTGTTAGCAATCCCCTTGGCAGGAGAAAAATGAAGTCAAAGCCTTTTACTAATTTGTTTGCAAGAATATTAGTATAATCACTTATTGGCATTAATTATTTCTACCGTAGAGAATACGTATTAAACAAATGGTACATGTAAATTAGAAATCGTGGGCCTTGTCTTTGTATTTCCCTGTGAAATGAAAGGGCACAGACAAGGAAAGATAAAGATAGGAAATTGTAGACAAGATTAAATATATTGTCCCAGAACCCAAAAGTGCCTATAGCAGTTATAGCAGTTTGGTGTTACTGGGCTTTATCTTTCTTTCATGTTCCTTCTTTATTATATTCAAACCTCCCTCTTAAAATCTAAAGGTGGAGATGAAGATACTTTCAAAGTGAGTTTGACTCCTGATCATATGAATGCATCCATATGATGACAACAATGTGGAAATAGCCTGCCATTGACTTCTACTGGGATATATATTTGTCTTCCCAGTCTAGCTTAGAGCAATAAGATTTCTGGTGGCATTCCATCAAACTATTAATCAGGTCTGACTTACTTAGTTTTGAGATCAGGGAGCATCAGCTGGATGCCGCTATCTGAGCTTGAAGTGAATAATTGAATTGTCTTTTTGAAGCCAAATGGATTCCCAGGCTGAATGTTCAGGGAGAACAATTTTCTGCATGAAGAGGATACAAGTACATTTCAGTAAATTAAAATGGAAATGGTAAAAACACATGTTTTGACTTGGGTATACTGTCTCCCCCCCCCCAATTTGTTTATTGCTATAATATATTTATAAACTTTTAAAAAATGAAAATGAATGCAACACAATATAAAACAGTGTAACAAAATACATGAAATCTAAGAAAATATATAAAAAAAGAAAAACAAAGGGTTCCCCCACATAGGTTTATATTACAATAGATATGTAAATATTGTTTCCATTGTAATGAACAAGTTAAATTGTACTGTTCACCACTGCACCATAGATTTTTAGCATACGATGCTATTAACTGTCTCTCTGTCTGTCTCACAGTTGCATCTCTGGGCAACAAACATAAGATTAAAACCAAGAAAAACAATTAACTCACATTGTTGAATACGTAATACCAATAAGCAGAAATGGTGGAGAAAATGGCAAGGAAGATCAACAGTTGTTCAGCACTAGGTGACGATAAACTGCATAGTGTTTGTTTGAAACATCTGACTGGTCTATAACCATTCATTGCCAAGCAGTTGAACAACTTTCAATTTTCACCAAAGAGATGAAATTGAAGTTTGGTTAACATCTGGCAAACCCTACCTGATAATGAATGATCCAACGAAAGGGGCAGCACCAAGAAACCAATTACCTGCTTACCAACAACTTTCAACTGGCTAACTAGTGTGATAGCTGATGCAAACTAACACCTTCTAACTAAAAATAAACTCTTTCCACATGAGCAGAAAGGAAACGGCCTAAACATTAGATGAACAAAAGATTAGCTCCTAATTGATAAGATGATTCTGAAAAATGGCAAAAAATGGAAGACCAACTTGTATATAGTGCATAGTGATTACAAGAAGGCATCCAACTCCATGCCATATGACTGGATAGGAAGGCCTAAAAATAACAGGAATCAGTAAACACATCAGAGGTTTTGTGCAAAGCTCAATGGTGCAATGAAAGACACAGTTGGTGGTCAATGGCGGTAGACTGGGAGATGTTAATATCAAGAAATCTTTCGAGGAAATTCAGTGTCACCACTATTGTTTGACATTGCACTCATTTCTCTATCAAGAATACTGAATGAATCAGGCCATGGCTATCAAATATTTAAAACCATCTGCCAGGATATTCCAGCTCCTTTTCATGGATGATCTGAAGCTATGTGGAAAAACACTTTCTGAAATAGAATCGCTCCTCAACATTGTCCATATACACAGCTAAATACTGCAATGGAGTTTGGACTGAACAAATGTGCCATTCTCACCATCAACTGGGGAAAAATAATGAAAACTAAAGGAATGAACACCTATGGAAATAATATCAAGAACCTGGATGAAAACAATTTGCTACAAATACCTGAGCATCCTTCAAACTGATAAGATCAAGCCCACTGAAGTCAAGAAGAGGTTTAGAAGTGAATACATCAAGAGAGGGGGAAAGATCTTAAAATCCAAACTCAGTGAAGAAAAAAAACATTAAGGCAATTAATGCATGAGCAATTCCAGTCATTAGATAACACTGTTGGAATAGTGAACTGGACTCAAGCAGAACTAAAAGGTCAGAATATGAAGATCAGAGAAATACTGACAGTGAATCTTACCCTTCATCTATACAGAAATGTTGACAGACTCTACTTACTAAGGAAAATAGGTGGGCATGGACTGTTGCAAATAGGCTAGCTAGTTGAAGAAGAAAAAAGGCCATTGGAAGAATATCTGAAGGATAGCAAAGAAGATGCACTGAAGCTAGAATACCAAGAAGGCTTACTGAATATTGAAGAAACCAAATTGGCTTACAGGAAATATCAAGTCAGAATAGAAAAGGGACATGACAAGACAAAAAAAAAAAGGACAAACAGATAACAACAAGACCTGGTAATGACTAAAAGCAGGAAATTGAAGAAAGACACAAAAAGGCTAATTCTGGCTGTACAAGACCAAACCTTAAGCACAAATGCTTAAGGGGTCGGTCCTCAGGGGTCGGTCCTCTCTCCCCTTTTGTTCAATATTTATGTAAAGCCGCTGGGGGAGATCATTCGTGGCTTTGGGGTGGATTTCCATCAGTACGCTGATGATACTCAGCTGTACATTTCCACCCCAGGCCACCCCAACGATGCCCTTGATGTGATGGCCCGTTGCCTGGAGGCCGTACGGGTCTGGATGGGGAGGA
>NW_015388449.1:168013-174095 GCF_001527695.2 Protobothrops mucrosquamatus
CAAACAATGGCATGACAAAGTAGCAACAATAATGCATTGGAATATCTGCAAGAAATGCCATTTACCATAGTAACCAAAAAATAGACAAAATAATAGAAAACGGAGAAGCTAAAAGTGCTCTGGGACTGAAGAATTCAAACAGACACGCACCTGTCACATAACACCCTAGATTTAATAACTGTCTGTAAAAAAAGACAAAAAAGTCTGGCTGTGGACATTGCAGTACTTGGATGTAACAGAACAGAAGAGAAAGAACTAGGGGAAAAAAATCACAAAATGCAAAGACCTGCAAACTGTGGCAAAAGAAATCAAGATAGTACCAATTTTAATCGGTGCCCTAGGTGCAATCCTAAAACATCTGAAGCACCACTTTAACAACACTGGCATTGACAACATCACCATCAATCAATTTGAAAAGACAGTTGGAACAGCTTACATCCTGCAAAAATACCTTTAAAACCATCAAACAAGATCTGTCTATCCCAGGTTCTTGAAAAGGACCCAATAGGTGAATAAACATGCCAAATCTAGTCTAAACGTCTGGATGACTGTGCTACCAACCATAATAATAATTAGTAATAACACAATATAGAGTATTAGTGTTATGATCATTTAAGAAATGATGCAGCCTGAATTTGGGCCAGGAAGAAGTATTTTTTAATTTGATGACGGTTTCTCCCCTCTTTTATTTACAAAACAAGTTTTGATTTTTTTTTAAAAAAAACACAATATGTTAGTTGCTATAGATTTGAAAATCTAGTAATGAAATTTTCTTGCTCTGCAATGCTGATACCCTTAAAATCTTTATGTAAGCACTTGTTTATAACTTTTCATAATTTTGTGTATTTTCTGGTACGTTTGGTTTTGCTCTTTGTAAAAGTAGCTCAGTCAAAATAAACTAAGCTTTGTTTTCCTGTGATGCCTTCTCGTTTAGCAGAAACATACATATTTACTCAATTAAAATCAGCTGTAGTTTGGCCGTCTATCAAGGCTAATTAATGTATGCAGATCTTAACGAGAGGGCATGAGAAAAGTGTATCCCATGCCTACTCCTCAGACAATCTTTTTTAATTTAGCCTATATTACTGCCAAAGAAATGTTGGAAGCATAACTGGAAATTACCAACCCTTGAACAAAGAGAGAGAAGAATAAGGTAAAGCTTCAGGATTGCATACGCCTCCTTCAAAGGCTTGTAATTGTTAATGTAACATTATTAAACAAGTGACTCATAGGTAATTGTACAAACTACATTATCTGAATTGAATTTAAGCTTAATTTAAATGAAAATCATATTAAATCAAATTTAGTTTTTGTCACTTTGGGGATGCTAGCTCTTAGACCACTCCTCAGAAGGGAAATGTGGCTCTCCCCACCACCTCCACAAAGTTGTGCAATCTTGCAGTCGTGGATTAAGTCACATCAAGAATAGAATAGAATAATAACTTTATTGTCACTTTGAATGTACTCTAATCAGCATACATTAAAATGAAATGTAGAGGGAAAGAATGCATTGAGAAGTTCAATCTTGAGATTGTGCTAAATGGTTCCCAGCATTCCATCAATCTGGCACATTCTACTAACTCTGAAATATTACTACTACTACGACTACGTCTACTACTACTAATAATAATGGGGTTTTAAAAACTCCAATCTTCTTATCTGACTAGTAAATGCATAAAGTGTTTTATTGATAGTATAGAGCAGGGCTTTTCACCCTTTTCACCCATTGTACCACTTTTACGATATGGCAACATCCGAGTACCACCAGTCGCCTAGCAAGGTGTCAAAAACTTGATGACCAAAAAAAAAGGAAAAAAGTGATAAAGTACAGGTAGTCCTCTACTTACAACAGTTTGCTTAGTGACTGTTCGAAGTTACAATGGCACTGAAAAAAGTGCCCCCCAAGCCACAGCCAAGCAAGACAGTGCTCGGCGGCGCTTTTCCTTCTGTCCAAGGTTTTCATTGTTGTGAGCATTTCTGTTGAGGATTGGCAGCAGGGGTGGGGGGGTGTTTGGTATTTATTCCCCCCGTCTGCTGGGTGGTTGCAGCAGGTTTTGGTCACTTCATATGACCCTGGGACACTGTGACCGTCATAAATATGTATCAGTTGCCAAGCATCAGAATGTAAATCACAAGACCCTGGAGATGCTGCAACATTCCAGCTGATAGGCGCTTCTTCTGGGCTGAGCAGAAGTGCCAGGATCAGTACTGCTTTCCAGCTGATTGGTGCTTCTTTAGGGCTCAGCAGAAGCACCAGGATCAGCGCCGAGCTCCAGCTAGAGCTCGGCGCTGATCCTGGCATTTCCACTGAGCCTTGACAGCTCCGAAGAAGCGCCGATCAGCTGGAAAGCAGCACTGATCCTGGCACTTCCGCTGAGCCCTGACAGCCCTGCAGCTCCAGCCATCTCTTGCTCAGGCTTGTGCGGTGCTGCCACCAGTTCAGCTCATTCCCCTCCCCTGCTACCACTTTTCTAGGATGGTCGTGTACCACCTGCCAGCTGCCAATGTACCACAGGTGGTACCCGTACCACTGGTTGAAAAGCCCTGGTATAGAGTTTATGGTGCATGGATTGAAAATCTATGGAGAAATTTTGTTTCTTTGTTGGTCCTGGGTTTTAATGAACCAAGTAGAGGCAGAGTCTATTGAATTCTTGCTTGTTTGCTTGCAGATGTTTCATGATCTGATTAGGTAACATCCTCAGTGTTAGTGAGTGTGGGGTTTGTTCTCTGTTTATATACAGTAGCTTGCCCTGCCAATGTTGGAGGGGTTGTGATTTTTTCCTTGAAAGTTCCTTGATTGGGATATTTTCTGCTGGAAACAATACCAATACCAAAACAATACCATTAAACCCTGAAAACAATATCCTAGCAGAAAACAATATGCTAATCAAGGGATCATCAAGGAGAAAATAACCTCTGGCAGAACAAAATCTCTTTGTAGTTTCTTCTGACTTATTGTAAGTCTTTAGTTATAAATTCTGCATACTTTTCAATAGTTATTATGCTTAAAGAGCAGATACTTTGTGATGAATAAATGATGAGCATGGCAGTGCGCACTGGATAGTCGGTGTTTTATATTTTTTTNATCATGTTGATGCATGCACTCTGCAATGAAAGTTTGTTAGCAATCCCCTTGGCAGGAGAAAAATGAAGTCAAAGCCTTTTACTAATTTGTTTGCAAGAATATTAGTATAATCACTTATTGGCATTAATTATTTCTACCGTAGAGAATACGTATTAAACAAATGGTACATGTAAATTAGAAATCGTGGGCCTTGTCTTTGGGTTTCCCTGTGAAATGAAAAGGCACAGACAAGGAAAGATAAAGATAGGAAATTGTAGACAAGATTAAATATATTGTCCCAGAACCCAAAAGTGCCTATAGCAGTTATAGCAGTTTGGTGTTACTGGGCTTTATCTTTCTTTCATGTTCCTTCTTTATTATATTCAAACCTCCCTCTTAAAATATAAAGGTGGAGATGAAGATACTTTCAAAGTGAGTTTGACTCCTGATCATATGAATGCATCCATATGATGACAACAATGTGGAAATAGCCTGCCATTGACTTCTACTGGGATATATATTTGTCTTCCCAGTCTAGCTTAGAGCAATAAGATTTCTGGTGGCATTCCATCAAACTATTAATCAGGTCTGACTTACTTAGTTTTGAGATCAGGGAGCATCAGCTGGATGCCGCTATCTGAGCTTGAAGTGAATAATTGAATTGTCTTTTTGAAGCCAAATGGATTCCCAGGCTGAATGTTCAGGGAGAACAATTTTCTGCATGAAGAGGATACAAGTACATTTCAGTAAATTAAAATGGAAATGGTAAAAACACATGTTTTGACTTGGGTATACTGTCCCCCCCCCCAATTTGTTTATTGCTATAATATATTTATAAACTTTTAAAAAATGAAAATGAATGCAACACAATATAAAACAGTGTAACAAAATACATGAAATCTAAGAAAATATATAAAAAAAGAAAAACAAAGGGTCCCCCCACATAGGTTTATATTACAATAGATATGTAAATATTGTTTCCATTGTAATGAACAAGTTAAATTGTACTGTTCACCACTGCACCATAGATTTTTAGCATACGATGCTATTAACTGTCTCTCTGTCTGTCTCACAGTTGCATCTCTGGGCAACAAACATAAGATTAAAACCAAGAAAAACAATTAACTCACATTGTTGAATACATAATACCAATAAGCAGAAATGGTGGAGAAAATGGCAAGGAAGATCAACAGTTGTTCAGCACTAGGTGAAGATAAACTGCATAGTGTTTGTTTGAAACATCTGACTGGTCTATAACCATTCATTGCCAAGCAGTTGAACAACTTTCAATTTTCACCAAAGAGATGAAATTGAAGTTTGGTTAACATCTGGCAAACCCTACCTGATAATGAATGATCCAACGAAAGGGGCAGCACCAAGAAACCAATTACCTGCTTACCAACAACTTTCAACTGGCTAACTAGTGTGATAGCTGATGCAAACTAACACCTTCTAACTAAAAATAAACTCTTTCCACATGAGCAGAAAGGAAACGGCCTAAACATTAGATGAACAAAAGATTAGCTCCTAATTGATAAGATGATTCTGAAAAATGGCAAAAAATGGAAGACCAACTTGTATATAGTGCATAGTGATTACAAGAAGGCATCCAACTCCATGCCACATGACTGGATAGGAGGGCCTAAAAATAACAGGAATCAGTAAACACATCAGAGGTTTTGTGCAAAGCTCAATGGTGCAATGAAAGACACAGTTAGTGGTCAATGGCGGTAGACTGGGAGAGGTTAATATCAAGAAATCTTTCGAGGAAATTCAGTGTCACCACTATTGTTTGACATTGCACTCATTTCTCTATCAAGAATACTGAATGAATCAGGCCATGGCTATCAAATATTTAAAACCATCTGCCAGGATATTCCAGCTCCTTTTCATGGATGATCTGAAGCTGTGTGGAAAAACACTTCCTGAAATAGAATCGCTCCTCAATATTGTCCATATACACAGCTAAATACTGCAATGGAGTTTGGACTGAACAAATGTGCCATTCTCACCACCAACTGAGGAAAAATAATGAAAACTAAAGGAATGAACACCTATGGAAATAATATCAAGAACCTGGATGAAAACAATTTGCTACAAATACCTGAGCATCCTTCAAACTGATAAGATCAAGCCCACTGAAGTCAAGAAGAGGTTTAGAAGTGACTACATCAAGAGAGTGGGAAAGATCTTAAAGTCCAAACTCAGTGAAGAAAGAAAACATTAAGGCAATTAATGCATGAGCAATTCCAGTCATTAGATAACACTGTTGGAATAGTGAACTGGACTCAAGCAGAACTAAAAGGTCAGAATATGAAGATCAGAGAAATACTGACAGTGAATCTTACCCTTCATCTATACAGCAATGTTGACAGACTCTACTTACTAAGGAAAATAGGTGGGCATGAACTGTTGCAAATAGGCTAGCTAGTTGAAGAAGAAAAAAGGCCATTGGAAGAATATCTGAAGGATAGCAAAGAAGATGCACTGAAGCTAGAATACCAAGAAGGCTTACTGAATATTGAAGAAACCAAATTGGCTTACAGGAAATATCAAGTCAGAATAGAAAAGGGACATGACAAGACAAAAAAAAAAAGGACAAACAGATAACAACAAGACCTGGTAATGACTAAAAGCAGGAAATTGAAGAAAGACACAAAAAGGCTAATTCTGGCTGTACAAGACCAAGCCTTAAGCACAAATGCTTATAAAACCGGAATTGAGAAGCCAGCAACAGACAGCAAGTGCCACCTCTGCAAAGAAGCTGAAGAAACAGTGGACCATCTAGTTAACTGTTGCAAGATTGCACAGACTGACTACAAACAATGGCATGACAAAGTAGCAACAATAATGCATTGGAATATCTGCAAGAAATGCCATTTACCATAGTAACCAAAAAATAGACAAAATAATAGAAAACGGAGAAGCTAAAAGTGCTCTGGGACTGAAGAATTCAAACAGACACGCACCTGTCACATAACACCCTAGATTTAATAACTGTCTGTAAAAAAAGACAAA
>NW_015388449.1:176972-178446 GCF_001527695.2 Protobothrops mucrosquamatus
AATCAAGGGATCATCAAGGAGAAAATAACCTCTGGCAGAACAAAATCTCTTTGTAGTTTCTTCTGACTTATTGTAAGTCTTTAGTTATAAATTCTGCATACTTTTCAATAGTTATTATGCTTAAAGAGCAGATACTTTGTGATGAATAAATGATGAGCATGGCAGTGCGCACTGGATAGTCGGTGTTTTATATTTTTTTAAAAAAAGCCTAAATAATGCATTGCTTTTTTTTGGCTCCAAACTGCTCTTTGTTCAGGCCAACTATTGACTAGTCTTCGACTTATGCCCACATTTGAGTCCAACATTTTTGTTGTTAAGACATTTGTTCAATGAGTTTTGCCCCATTTTATGACCTTTCTTGCCACGGTTGTTAAGTGAATTGCTGCAGTTGATAAATTAGTAACCTGGTTGCTAAGTGAATCTGGCTTCCCCATTGACTTTGCTTGTCAGAGGGTAGCAAAAGGTGATCACGTGACTCCGGGACACAGCAACAGTCATTCAATGGTGAAAAAAGCAAGGTTCTACATTTAGACAAGAAAAACCAAATGTACAGGTATAGTATAGGGGGTATACTCAATACCCCCTATACAATACCCCCTATACTTGCTCAATAGTAGTAACTGTGAGAGGGATCTCAGCGTCCTAGTGGACAATCATTTAAAAATGAGCCAGCAGTGTGCTGCAGCTGCCAAAAAAGCCAACACAGTGCTAGGCTGCATTAACGAATCAAGATCACGTGAAGTATTAATACCACTTTACAATGCCTTGGTAAGGCCACACTTGGAATACTGCATCCAGTTTTGGTCACCACGATGTAAAAAAGATGTTGAGACTCTAGAAAGAGTACAGAGAAGAGCAACAAAGATGATTAGGGGACTGGAGGCTAAACATATAAGGAACGGTTGCTGGAATTGGGTATGTCTAGTTTAATGAAGAGAAAGACGAGGGGGGACATGATAGCAGTGTTCCAATATCTCAGGGGTTGCCACAAAGAAGAGGGAGTCAAGCTATTTTCCAAAGTGCCTGAGAGCAGGACAAGAAGCAACGGGTGGAAACTAATCAAGGAGAGAAGCAACCTAGAACTAAGGAGAAACTTCCTGACAGTTAGAACAATTAACCAGTGGAACAACCTGCCTCCAGAAGCTGTGAATACTCCAACACAGGAAGTTTTTAAGAAGAGACTGGACAGCCATTTGTCTGAAATGGTATAGGGTTACCTGCCTGAGCAGGGGGTTGGACTTGATGACCTCCAAGGTCCCTTTCAACTTTATTACTATGATGATGATGATGATGATGATGATGATGATGATGATGAACCAGTTGCCAAGCATCTGGCATTTTGGTCATGGGGATGCTGCAAAGGTTGTACCTGTGAAACACGGTCAGAAGCCACTTTTTTCAGTGCTGTTGTAACTTTGAACAATCACTTTGCACCATTGTAACTAGAGGACTCGCTGTACGTCTCCAACCTTTT
>NW_015388450.1:0-9404 GCF_001527695.2 Protobothrops mucrosquamatus
TTAGTCTTCTTTTTGCTTTTCAGCTCATTTATTTATTTTGACCCCAAGAAAACTAAACTATCACATTTCTTCGCATCAACTGCAAGTTCATTAACCACAAAGTTGACATTGCCAGGATTTTTTAACTTTCCATTTTTATTTTCATAATGAGCTCTTTTTCAGTCTCCCATCTTTCCGCTCTTAAAATAGTAGTACCTGCAGATCTCAGACTGCATTTAATTTCATTATTGATGGCATCCATCATCTCTTCCAAACCTGTTATGTTTATAACTGTTCAAATATATAAAGTCCACTCCGTTTCAATAAGACATTTTTTTTACAATGCTTTCTTCTTCATTGTGAAGCTACTTTTAAGAATGATCAGGTCTTCTGGCATTCCTATTAGCGTTCTGGTGCAATCTGTAACCCATAAAGCAAAGGTAAACCTTCTTATATCATCTGACAATAGATTGAAGAACTAAACTCTGTTTTTTTCTTAAACTTGTTTGTTCATTTGGAGTTTCTCTCTCCATGTGCGGTTTTATTCCTCTGTGTAAAACCTTAAGCAAACGGTTGTTGCTCTAAGATATTAGTGCAATGGTTCAGCAATTTACATCGTCTTTGGCATCTCCTTTCTGTATATGCACTACTATAATCTTTTCCAATGTCTAGGCCAAACAGTCTTCTTTTATATTTGTTGACACAAAACGGTTAGCACTTTAATTGCTTCCCTGAAGGTTTAAACAGTTTGGCAAGTATTTCATTTTGTTTTCTTATTTGACTATTTCGTGAAGTTCATTCCTGAACACATTCTTTCACTACTAATATTTCTGTCATGCTATGCTCCTACTTGTAAAGCATCCATTATAATCTTTCTATTTTCTAGTCTTGCATTAGCTGTACATTTTCCTGTGATTTCTTTGACTTTAAAAAGATCTTTCTTTTCTAGTTAGTTCTATTTTTTAATATTCTTGTTTGAGATACGTTTCCTTGTCTTTGTGTTTAGATTTATCGAACACAACAATTCTTAACTCTCAATAGGAGAAGACAAAGAAATAGTATGCTGGTATTCAAAAGAATCCTCACAAAGAAAATTAGAAAGAAAATATTAAAAGGTTTGTTCACTTGTTTCATTTCTTGAAAACATTTGTACATAATTACTCAATTTTATCAATCTATTGCTATCTCAAGGATTTCTTCAGAGACCTTCAACATTTTGCATTATATATTTTAATTCTGGCATGAAATCTTAGCGTTATTAGGTGGAGAAATTCCTGGCAACACTTCCACCAACAGTGAAAGGAAAACTACTATATAAACAGAGAGCAAATCCTAATCCCTTCTAGCGCTGATGATATTACCTAGTTGGGTAATTAAATGTCTGCAAGTAAAACAACCAAGTTCAGAGAGCACCAAGGACTCTATAGAAGATTATCCACAAATTGATGACTTGCCACGAACAGTGACCATTTCTATAATTGGTGATTAGGAGCTTCATATAATTAACCCCAATTTAGGGAAAAACCTCTATATTTATTTTATTTATTATTATTTTAGGAGATTTGCCACACATTGTATTGTGATTTTACAATGTATTTGGGGGGGAGCATTTGTCTTTTCATCTGCAAGGGAAAAAAAACCCAGATGGATAAAAAAAGTAGACAAGGGGAAAATATCCGTAATGGGCTTAAATTTTTGTTTTTCTTTTCTTAAGAGAATGAACAATGGAAGTGTATATGTTTGTTTCTCATGTCAGGTGATAATGCTCAAAATGTATTATCTGTGATTTTTCCCCCTTTCCTGACAGCCAAATAACCATATATACAGCATTTTCTATTTCTAAATTATAGTTTTAAATTATGCAAAAGGAAAGGCTGCTTATATTTTTTCAAGAACTGTTTTGATATTTGAAAATGCTGTTCAGAGAGAAAGATAGAACATGACTGCCTAAATATTTGTGGCAAAGTGTTATTTTCTGCTCGAAGGTCCTCTGGTCTCCTTTGCTCTGGGGGATGACTATTATACTCTATAGTTAGTGTTTTATGATAAAGGTACTGTCAGAAATCTGAGTGGCTAACATTTATTGCATGATTGTTTCTTTCTTTTTTGAATAATAGTTTCCCATTTCCAAGAGTTTGAATGTTTCTAGTCACTGCAAAATAGCAGCCTTCTGAAACCATTGAGATGAATATTATACCCCAGGGTAGGCACAATTGGGTTCTCCAGAGCATGTCATAAGTGGTCTAACAAAATGGCTACCATGGGAAGGCTTTCTGACTCCTAAGATGGTCGTCATGGTGGATGTGGAAGTCATAAAATACACATTTACTAGAAGAGGCAGCAATGAGATTATTTTCTGAAATCCCTATTACTAGCTCCCATTCTCATGGCCATTTACTTTTGTATTTTTTTCAGGGCACTGGTTTGCATCCAGCAAACATCTGTATTTTGTAATATCTATATAGTTCAGGTAGGGCCCTAAGGCATTTTTGTAAAATGAATAAAGATGATACTGGAGGCTGATGTGCTGTTTTATTACATGTCTGTTTTCCTTGATTCATAATTAATAATTAAAACAACAACAACAACAACAACAACAACAACAACAACAATAATAATAATAGAGTTGTAAGGGACCTTGGAGATCTTCTAGTCCAACCCCCTGCTCGGGCAGGAAACCCTATACCATTTTAGACAAATGATTGTCCAGTCTCTTCTTAAAAATTATTTAACAATATTATATAATAATAATAATAATAATAATAATAATAATAATAATAATAATAATAATAATAATAATAATAATAATAATAATAATAATAATAATAATAATAATAATAATAATAATAATAAAAATTGTTTAACCTCTTTGTTACAGTGTGGATCAAAATGTTGTTTTGTTGCTTTGTTGTTTTATTGTTTTGTTGTTTTGTTGTTGTTTTGTGTCCTTCATTGTTTGACTGAAATTCCACCAGAAAAAGATAACTCTGCTTATAGAACCTTAATTACCTTTTTTCATATATTTATAGAACATCTGATATTGACTTCCGATTTACTAAATACTAAATGCACATCTGGGGTTGTTGTTGTTTTTTTAAAAAAATCCTATATTGTGAAGTACTTAGGATTCATGTAACAAGTTAAGAAGAGATAGATTTTGCAGGGATTTTGGCACAGATTCAGAAGCTTTTCGAGTTTTCATTATCCAGGATAAGACAATAAAATATAATAAATAAATCCTTTCATATGATCATCTCAAAGATGCTTTTTCATAAGGCAATTGGACTTTCTTGTTTTTCTTTGAAGATGTTTCGCTTCTCATCCAAAAAGCTTCTTCAGCTCTGACTGCATGGTGGGGAATGGAAAGATCTGATTCCTTTTATATGATCTTTGGATTTTGTAGCATAAACATTCCCTAATGCAGTGTCCCCTAGCACCTTTAGACTGTAATTTGGGACTTTGGAGAGCTACATTCCCAATGTATTTGGAAGAGTCATGTACCACACACAGTGGCGTAGCGTGGGTTGTCAGCACCCGGGGCAAGGCACCCCCCCCTCCACAGTGGGCGGCGTCGGCGACCCGGCGGCTCGGATCGGATTCGCACAGCCAGCACTGCAGAGAGAGTGAGTGAGCCAGGCAGGGGCAGAGAGCTGCGAGTGCGAGTGCGCCCCCCCCAGATGTTGCGCCCGGTGCGGCTGGCCCCCCCTGCACCCCCCACGCTACGCCTCTGACCACACAGACAGAAGACACACACACACCACAAAACACCGGTGAAGTCTGGGCTACAGAATCATTTTGCCTGAATGCCTTAAAATAGTATTATCATATCTATTCAATTGAAACAATTAGAGTAAAACAACTTAAGAAGAATGGCATGTATATATGTGTAATTATGTATGACATAATTTTGCAAGGCCAATAAATAAGTAAACTCTCTCCCCAAACAGATGCCCATCATTTGACAAAGTATGTTGTGGGGTTTCCTTTTTTTTTTTTTGAGTCTAATACGAAGAAATATGTATGTGGTCTCTCTATGAGACAGATGGGCAGTTTCAAAATTTGATAAATAAATTTTAATAAATAAATAAATAAATAAGGATGCATTGTACTCATTTCCTTTATTTCTATTTTTTTATTTTATTAATAATTATATTAAGCTTATCAAGATACGTTTGCCGGCTGGTTATTTGTAAAATATAATTAAAAAACAAAAAACAAATAAATAATCAAATGAACAAACAAAAAAAAATGAAAATAGTGGAAAAGTGGGGGGGGGGAGAAAAAGCATTGAATTCCAAGTCTTTTTAGCATAACAGAACAAAGGAGTAACAGCCTCAACTTTTTACTTTTACATACTTAAGTCAATTTTTTTTTCCATATCAAGCAGCAAAATCCAGAAGTGATTTCAAGTAGAAACAAAATTGAATGTGTTCATTGCTTTGATTAAAACAGTTTAGTTAGCTCTGCTAGTTCTATCAGTTTTTCCAGCCATTCATCTATTATAGGAATTAAAGTATCTTTCCATTTTGTGCATTCTTGCTGCTGTCAACATACATAACAGAAAAATTCCAGTTGTTTTTCCAAGTTCTTTCATCGTTAAGCCTAAAAGAAAAGTCTCTGACTTGATTTTTATTTCAAGGATCTTTAAAATATGTATTAAAATATGAATCTTATGCCAGTATTTCTTTGCTTTATCGAAAGTCCACCAAAGATGACAGAAGGCTCCTTCTTTACATTTACATTGCCAAGTTTATATATTTTGGACAATTTCTTATATCCTTTGCTGAATGCATGCTATGTTTATGCTTTGTTTGTCTTATAAACTTGATGTATACCATTGTTGATATCCCCACATAATTTCCATCTTCAGTTGTGTGTTCTAATCCAGGGGTCCCCAATCCCCAGGCTGTGGACTGGTATCAGTACTTGGCTTGTTGGGAACCAGGCCACACAAGTGAGCAAAGTTTCATCTACGCATGTGTGGGATATAGGTAGCACACAAAATCATGCCACCCACTCAACTGTTCTGTAGAAAAAACCTTTTCCACAGATCGATGCTCAAAAGGTTGGGGGGCATTGTTCTAAACCAACATGATGGGTGGAGTTATAATTGTTTAATGTATTGTTAGCAATGCATTATAAATAATAGCTTCTCTGTGCTTTCTCTCTCTATATATATTGAATAAATTTCCATTTTATACCCTATTGCTCTGAGGTTTTTTTTTAAAAGAAATATCCCTTGAGATTAAAGTGAAGTTCCTTAAACCAGAGATATAACACAGAATGATCCTAACATCCCTGAAGAGT
Source organism: Protobothrops mucrosquamatus (assembly GCF_001527695.2). Lineage (NCBI taxonomy): Eukaryota > Metazoa > Chordata > Lepidosauria > Squamata > Viperidae > Protobothrops > Protobothrops mucrosquamatus. Next base: position 5,287 of record NW_015388450.1, read on the forward strand.
ATCATAGCATCTCTGCATTGCTTGCAGAAAACTTTATATACAGTAGGGGGATTTTATTGGCAAGTTCTTACATGAACATACAATAGCTTATTACTTAACTAATCTAAAATATAATTCTATTTTATGGCTGACTAAAAGTTAAAATATTCTGAATGTATCAACACAGATGGTGTCAATTCATTTCTTTTTGGGGGAAATGACAAAATTGAGAAATCATGCAAAATTTCAAGAGATGCTTCATGCAAAAACAAAGGCAAATGGTCAAAAGTCATCTTATTTCAGTCATTCCAGAGTGGTCTTGGCATCAAGAAAACAGGCATCAATAAAACAAATCCAGGCTTATATAACCTATGATGGTATGCACTGAGATTGAACATAGTTTAACATCAATACCTGGGAAGATCCTAGAAAAGATAATCAAAAAACAGATCTGCGAACATCTAGAAGCAAAAAACATTATAACTAGTAGCCAGCACGGGTTTGTTAAAAACAGACCATGCCAAACCAAACTTATTTCATTCTTTGATAAAGTGACTAAACTAGTAGATCAGCAAAATACTGTGGACGTAGTATACTTAGACTTCAGCAAGGCATTTGATAAAGTAAACCACAACCTATTCCTTGGTAAGCTAGAAAAAGATGGAATGGACAACATCAACACCAGATGGATCTGTAGTTTGCTGGCAAACTGTACTCAATGAGTAGTCCTCAATGGCACTACATCTACATGGAAAGAAATAAGAAGTGGGGTACCACAAGGTTCAGTCTTAGGCCCAGTACTCTTCAATATATTCATAAATGACTTAGATGAGGGAATTGAAGGGGAACTCATCAAATTTGCAGATGACACCAAACTGGCAGCAGTATGCAACACCCCAGAAGACAAACTCAGGATCCCAAAAGATCTTGACAAACTTGGACAATGGGCCCTATCCAACAAAATGAGTTTCAATGTGGAGAAAAGCAAAGTCTTACATTTAGGCAGGAAAAATCAAAGGTACAAGTACAGATTAGGTGAGACCTGGCTTAAAAATAGTAACTGTGAGAGGGACCTTGGAGTCCTAGTGGACAATCACTTGACTATGAGCCAGCAGTGTGCAGCAGCAGCCAAAAAAGCTAATACAATCCTGGGTTGTATAAACAGAGGCATAGAATCAAGAACAAGTGAAGTATTAGTACTGCTTTATAAAACCCTAGTAAAACCACACCTGGAATACTGCAGCCAATTTTGGTCACCATATCACAAAAAAGATGTTGAGAGTCTGGAAAAAATTCAGAGAAGAGCAACTAAGATGATCAAAGGCCTGGAGACTAAAACATACGAAGAACAGCTGCAGGACTTGGGTTTGGCTAATCTAAAGAAAAGAAGAAATAAGGTGACATGATAGCAGTATTCCAGTATTTGAGGGGCTGCCACAAAGAAGGGGGTCACGTTATTCACCAAAGCACCAGAGGGCAGGACAAGAAACAATGATTGGAAACTGACCAAAGAGAGAAGCAACCTGAAATTAAGGAGAAACTTCCTGACAGTGAGGATAATTAACCAGTGGAACAGCTTGCCTCCAAAAATCATGGGCGCTCCATCACTGGAGGTCTTTAAGAAGAGGCTAGACAATCACTTGTCTGAGATGGTATACTGTAGGTTCTCCTGCTTGAGCAGGGGACTGGACTAGAAGACCTCCAAGGTGCTTCCAGCTCTATTCTATCCTATAAAATCAGAAACATAATTTCCTCCATGGCGATTTATTGTCTTAATGTAAAACATTAAAAATAATAAAACATCAAAAACTCAAACTTTTGGTAACAAATATGTGTGAGTTCATATGGTTTAGAGAGGCTCAAGATAGACAAACTTTTAAAAAGTTCTGTTCTGTTCTATTCATTACTTAGAGACTGCCCCTTCATCATCATATAATGATGAAAATGAATATATAAGTAAAATGTCAATGAAATAATTGAAATAAGGAAACAAATTATCAGAAAACTTCATGGAAAAAACAACAACAACATCAGTCTTCATTCCTTCAACTCAGAGCTCCCAAAACCGACAAAGAATATAGTTGAGGACTTGATGCAATCATTCAGATCTTTTAGGCACCGCCAGGGCTTTTGTCTTCAAATAACTTTCTTTATGAACATTAATTAATCTGCTAACTAAATTAGTTTCAGTAACTAAACTAATTAATTAAGCTAATTTTAGGTATCATTAATTCAGCAGTCTGACTGGTACTCTCATTATTCCTTTCTCAGCTACAGAAGCAAAACGGAGCTTGCTAAAGAGTCCCCATTTATCAACATATGTTCTGCTATGTGGGGGGCAGGGAATGAAAAGTTGATTCTTTTCTTAGGAATTAACAATGTGTAAACCCTTCCAGACGGTGGGTTATGGTGAAATCTGAATGTTAGTTTTGTTGCTGAAATAATAGCTGGGAGTTGTTTGAGCTGGCTGATAATAGCTATACATTATCTGATCAAAGCTCTTAAGACACCAGTGAGGGCATTTAAGAGGTTAGCTTAAATGTCCTCCTTTTCCAATCTTGGAGCAGTTGAGCGCATCTGTTATGGAATATGAATTCCATCTTATATCCCAGAGGACCAGAGCAGAAAAAAATGATCTGTATTTCAAATATGAGCTTTCGGGTATGCATTCACAAATGTTTTGGAGCTCTAGTTTGCTCAGTTGGGGAGATTGTTTTCACGAAGAAGAACTAGTCAGATCTTTAAAATGTTGCCATCGGCATTGTGAGGTTGCCTGAAAAACCAGCCGTGTTGATAGACTAATTATCCACCACCTTAACTGAGTGAAAAAAAATGTGCATATAAACAACTGGTGTGTTACAAATTAAAAGTTCGCCCCCTTTCCAACAACTGGCTTCCTAGAAATGTTTCCTTTTGGTATAATGCTGCCCATGATTGTAACCAGCTTGTTAAAACCTTTTTTCCATGATGCACACAAGGGCAGGAAGTCAGGTTGCCTTTGGAGGCCAAGGGATTTGTGTTCCTGCACTGGATTTAACTCTGATTTAATTTCAGAATCTTTTTTTAGTCCCTTTGGGAATTTCTCAGGGGCAAAAGAAAGAGGATTTAAAGTATTCTTGCAATTAAGTGAGAGGGTTGTCGTTTTGATATCAGCTGCACATGAGAAATGATGCCACAGTATAAATTACTATATCAACATTACCTTGATAATTCAAATAAACGAATTATCATAATTCATTGACTAATAGTTGATGGCTAGACTGTCTGGTCTGTCCTCTTGGCTTACTAGTTGGCTACTGGTTTGGCGCTGACTTAGAGAGATTTTTCTGGTTATCCTTTTTGTCATTTTTCTTATAATCTTTTTTTGCTGTTGCATACATAATTAGTCACAATATTGTCATATTATGACATATAGTCATAATTGGGAGTTAAAGGTGATGGTCACCCCTAATAATTTTTTCCTAGAATGCTGAAATCAAAATTATAAAGTCCATTTAGTCATTATGGCTAGTACGGTAGTTGCAGGTGGGTGGATTTTGTACAACTCTTTCAAAAATCCAGCTAAATTAATAGCTTTGTGTATGTATTCAGATAGTAATTTATACAATCTAAATTTGCCCTGGATTTTTAAGAAGGATCTCTCACTAGATAAAAGAAAATTATTTTCAGAGAGTTGGTATTAAAACAATTTTAATTAAAACAATTTTAATGGATTTAAATGTTTGTCCTTTGAGCCAAGTCACCATCCACACTGCAGAATAACCGAAGTTGGAAGGAATGTTGGAGGTCTTCTAGCCCAACCCCCTGGTCAAGCAGAAAACCTATACCTGTCGACACTGTAAACATTGGATGTTCCCGCTCTGATAACTGATGAAAAGCACAGCCATCTTTCTCTTTGCTTTTAACATGCTTTTTCTCCTATTTAGAAATCAGGTGCAGGAGGGGGGGTTGGGATGAATGCTTGAGCTCAGCTAGTCATAATAATATGACTATTTTCCAAGGCACCTGAGGGCAGGACAAGAAGCAATGGGTGGAAACTGATCAAGGAGAGAAGCAACCTAGAACAAGGAGAAACTTCCTGACAGTTAGAACAATTAACCAGTGGAACAACCTGCCTCCAGAAGCGGTGAATGCTCCAA
>NW_015388450.1:9469-11433 GCF_001527695.2 Protobothrops mucrosquamatus
AACCCAAGGATGAATTGATAATGTTTTGGCAGGCTGAGGAGCTGGGGAGAAAGCCTGCATTTCAGGCTAATTGGAGAATGTGATTTATGACTGCTTATTGGGGGTGGGAATTGCAATATGTTACTTTGTATCCGGGGGAAGGGAAATTAGTTTTGGGTTCAACTATGTAGTGCCGATACTTTGTTTCCCAAATAAAATGTTCTTTGAGGAAGAATTCTTGCCTTGAAGTTCTTTTGATGGGTTTCATCTATCGGAACCATGACATTACCATTGTGGAAGAGTGCCTGTGCTACTGAGGGGTCTGGGCACTGTCCACATGTTAATAATAATAATAATAATAATAATAATAATAATAATAATAATAATAATAATAATAATAATAATAATAATAATAATACAGATCACCATTTGGAACACAATATGCCGGATATCACAGTTGTAGAGAACTGAAGCATACAGCTGATTGATATTGCTGTACCAGGAGATGCCAGAGTCGAAGAAAAAGAACTGGAAAAAATTACGAAATATTGCGACCTGGCCATCGAAACTGCGTGATTATAGAAGAAACGTGTAACAGTGGTACCCATTGTCATCGGGGCACTGGGAACTATGTCCAAAAACTTTGCAAAAATAAATCAAGAAACTGCAGCTTCCTGCAATAACTCCAGCAATGTTACAAAAACCTGTGCTACTCAGAACATCTTATATTTTAAGAAGATACCTGGTTGACACCTAAGATGCTGGTAGCAACCTGTGTCAACCATCAGTGCCAGCCAATTTGAATGTTCAGTTGACTGAGGTTCATGTTTAATGAATAAAAGATAATAATAATAATAATAATAATAATAATAATAATAATAATAATAATAATAATAATAATAATAATAATAATAATAATAATATTTGGAAGAGACCTTGGAGGTCATCTAGTCCAACCCTATACCATTTCAGACAAATGGCTGTCCAGTTTCTTCTTAAAAACTTCCAGTGTTGGAGCATTCACTGCTTCTGGAGGCAGGTTGTTCCATTGGTTAATTGTTCTCACTGTCAGGAAGTTTCTCCTTAGTTACTCATCAGAGGCCCCAGAGCAGTGATCAGAGTCCAGGGAGACCAACTGCCCAGAGCTCCTTTTTTTATTAAGATGCAGCTAGTTGAGGACCCACAGCTGACTCTGCAACATAGCATGGAGGATGGCCAGTGGCCCCATAGCAGGCCAGCCGCAGGCCAGCCGCAGGCCAGCCGCAGGCTACTGAGGAAAAATGTCTCTGTGACTAACCACTCCCTAAGTAGCCCCTGATGCCCCCAATTGCCCGATTTTATATTGACTGCACAGTCTATACAGCAAAATTCATAATTTCATAATTGGATGAACTTCAAATAGGATAAAACATTTTTCCAGATACCACTTTCGTCACTTTTGTATACTTCTTGTTTCGTATTATTGCACTGAAAAGCTTTGAGGATTAGGACTGTGCATACTTTGAAAATTATTCAGAAGTGCAAATCAAATAATTTTCTGCTATTCATTAAAGTATCTTAATGTATTATAGGCTGTGCTTTCCTGGAAAAAGAAAAGAAGTGCATTTCTATGAAAAAATCCACTCATTAAAAGTTAATTGGACACTCAAAGCACTGTGCTTTTTCAGGCTCATGTAGAAAATTAAAGATGTAGACTTGCTACCAAAGAGGTAAAACCATACAAAATCTAAAGGACCTCCTATTAATTATTGTCAAGCGGTGCATAGGTCAAATAAAGATACATGAATATAGTGAAACTACATGCTATTTTGAAGTGTCTGTTTTCTTCATTCTAAAACAGTGGTTCTCAACCTTTTTAATGCCGCGACCCGAACCGGTCGTAAGTCGAGGACTAAACCGGTCGTAAGTCGAGGACTACCCAACCGGTCGTAAGTCAAGGACTTTCCCTGCCCGGGAGCGCCACGCATGCGTGGTTCCGCCCTCTG
>NW_015388450.1:12018-49634 GCF_001527695.2 Protobothrops mucrosquamatus
AGAGCTTTCTATGTGGCTGGCTCAGGCTGTGGCATTATGTTGAGAATATAAATGTTAAACATTTCTGTAAGGGTTTTTTTATTTATAGAGGGTATTATGTTGTCATTATATTAGTTATTTTATTACTTAAATTGTGATGCAGCTAGATACACACAGTATGTGTGTCATGTTTGTCTAAATAAATAAATATGGAAAGATACCATTTTACTATCTGTCAAATATTTGCAGCCAATCATGTCAAAACTTTCCACTTATGTATCCTCCACATGAAATCCAGGGGTAAACAGAGCTTACCAAATTATATCAGATCACTGAGAAGTGTGAATACTATCTTCATATTTAACAACACATCTGAGAGCCACAAGTGAGCAGGAATTCCATACAAGCAAGCAAGTTAAAAAGGCTGGTAGAGGATGGACAAACCATTTAATTCCTCTTCTTTCAACTGTCTTGATCCGCCAGCTAAATACAGAGAAATAGTAGCATGATCTTCAGTGTATTTAACATCAGTGCTAATGGAGTGCAACCTAGAATAGATGCTGCTGCATACATGACCAGCTTAGCATGCACAACAGGTTCTACAACATGCCTGGCTACTCTCCAAATCCAATTTAAAGTGCAGTGAATTGGTGGAGGGACATAGAGTGAGTACATTGTCAGCTTGATTGGTACAAATTTCTTTTTTTCAGTAGCTTAACATACCAGTAGTCAGAATTTCCAATTTAGGAGCTAGGAACTTCTCGCTTCTGTGGCTGCTGTAGCCACCAACCTCATAGCAGAATTGGTAACGTTTGTTCAGAATAAGAATGTTGTTGATTTAGTAACAAGGCTATTCTACTGATTAAAAATGTGAAGCAAACTGGATGAGGAATTCCAGAGTTCAAGTCAAGGTTGAGAAAGACTCCTTGAATTATGACCACAATTTCTGTTGCTAAGGAAAGCAGTTGGTAAGTGAGCTTTGCCCCATTTTTTTGACCTTTCTTGCCACAGTTGTTAAGCGAATAACTGCAGTTCTTAAGTTAGTAACATGTTAAGTGAATGTGGCTCCCCCATTGATTTTTCCTGTCAGAAGGTCGCAAAAATTGATCACATGAGAGACTTCCAGTCTTGCGTTGTATCAACACGGCCGAGGGATTGCGGGGCTCTGCTCCCCAGGGCTGATTTCGCCCTGCCAGGGGACCCTAAATGGGTCTAAAGTTGCCCCAGAGAGGCAATGAAGAAGGAGGGGCACCTCGTGGATCACAGAAAGACGGTGCTCGATCCGTCTGATCCAGGGGAAGCTCTCCAAACCGACAGGAGAAAGGCTAGCTGCACCTCAGTGACTAGCCCAAGCTACCGGCAGCTGAAGTCCAAAAGTACCAACTAGAACAACTGTGAACAGCATATTGGAAACTGGGTGAGAATATTACTCTTTTTTTTCTTCTATTTTGCAACTAATTTCTTGGAAAAGAAAAAATTCTCCGCAAGTGAGAAGGAAGGAGATCGCCCCACCCTTCAATAGACAGAAGCGGCTCTAAATTTTATGGGGAACCTAAACATATTGAATGGAAATTAATATAAAACTATAGTCTGGATAATTCTGAAAACTGTGGAAATTGTTATGACTTCCCTTTGAAAGAGTATTGATGAAACTACAAGAAACTAATTTTTTTTGTTTTAAAAGTTGGAAAATGAACAGCTATTGATATCTAGTGGTGGATTGTTGTTGTTGTTGTTAGTTACGAAGTCGTGTCCGACCCAGCGCGACCCCATGGACAACTTTCTCCAGGCTTTCCTGTCCTCTACCATTTTCTGGAGTCCATTTAAGCTCACGCCTACTGCTTCAGTGACTCCATCCAGCCACCTCATTCTCTGTCGTCCCCTTCTTCTATTGCCCTCAATCTTTCCCAGCATTAGGCTCTTCTCCAGTGAGTCCTTCCTTCTCATTAGGTGGCCAAAGTACTTGAGTTTCAACTTCAGGATCTGGCCTTCTAAAGACTAGTCAGGGTTGATCTCCTCTAGGACTGACCGGTTTGATCGCCTTGCAGTCCAGGGGACTCGCAGGAGTCTTCTCCAGCACCATAGTTCAAAGGCCTCAATTCTTTTGCACTCAGCCTTTCTTATGGTCCAACTTTCACAGCCATACATTGCAACTGGGAAAACCATGGCCTTGACTATATGTACTTTTGTTGGCAGGGTGATCTCTCTGCTTTTTAGTATGCTGTCTAGATTTGTCTGTCTAGTGGTGGATTAGAGCATAAAATTATAGCTGCCTTGGCTCAGAAACTGGCAAGATGCCCAGAAACAGATAACAACCTGTCCCTTGATCCTCAGTGACTCTCAGCTAAACAGAGAACATCTGGGAACAGAGGAGAGAAAATACATTGGGCTATCTATTACAGAGTGAGATCTACAATTGTTATAAAAATTGCTGACCTTCTTGGATTATAAACATTTACTGAGCGGTGTTTTTTTTAGGCTCAAGAATTATTTGCAGAGAAAGAAAAACCTTGACTTTTGGCTACTCTTCTAGAGGGGAATTGCTCTTGGATGGTTCAACATTTTGGACTGCAAATTGTGGTTGATTGATAATAAATCATAATGAGATTAAAAACATTTTTGATGACATAAATGAGCACATCTTTAACCTAAACTCACAACCAAAAAACTCTCAGAAAATGATGATAAAGAATGTACAAATAAATCACACAATAGAACACAAACCAGATGAAAGTAATCCAAAGATGGAGGCTATAAATGAAAGGAACTACAGCTTAACACAGGAAAAGAAAAATCTGCAAGATTCTGTTATAACATTGGAAAGGGAAAAGACATTTTATCTTTCAGGATTTCAAAATAAACCAGAGGATAAGAAAGAAGATCTGACAAAATGGATTATAGAGATGCCAGGAGAACTACTAGAGTTTGGGAGACAAAAAATGAAAAGAAAAATTGAGGGAGAAGGAAAGTGGAAGCTTTTTAATGAATATAAATTGGTGAAACTCCCCTGAAAAGTACTCCATCTAATTTGTCTTACCCAGCTCTAATAACATTCATAAAAATACAGGAAGAATTCCCTGGCAAACTGAACACGCTGACTCGGAAAGTTGTCTGGAAAAAGAAGAAAGCTAAAGTTAGATTCAAGAGATCAGATGATTTGACTTACCAGATGGAGTACTATATGACTAAGAACTTGTTTGAATATGGCTAAAAGAATAGATAAATTTTGGATATAAATGGGTTCTAAATGGGATGTGATTTATAAGTAGTATAATACTCTTGATTTTTTATCTTTTTACGTTAAGAGAAATATAAAAATACTGGGATGGCTTATGTGAGTGAAATGTCTGGACATTTAAATATAATTAACTTTGAGAAAACTATAATTGATAAGAATGTTTTGAATATTGAGGGAAACTAAGCTTAAATAAGAATATCGAAAACAGGACCTATGGTGATTTAATAAAATGACTTTTCACAAATACAATCGAAATATAAGCTGATTAGAAAAGATGTTTTACACTGATGTTAATGTTATTTGTAAAAATACTAGAAAAATATTTACATTTAACTTTGTATGTATTGAAAGTACTACGAATTGTATTTACTCAACGTTGGCAAAAGGACAATACTATTGGAAGAAGAGAAGATCAAGGAAATGTATCACTAACTAGTATGTTGATTATGGAATCATAGAAACTAACTATTATTGATTGTTGTTAAATATATAAACCCAGACAACATGTTGTTTACCAAGTACTAAAGATTATTGTAAAAAATTAATAAAATATATTTTAAAAAATTGATCACGTGACCCAGGGACACTGCAACCATCATAAATATATGCCAATAGTCAAGTATCCGAATTTTGATCATGTGAGCACAGGGATGCTGGAAGTGTGAAAAGCAATCATACAGTGTCATTGTAACTTTGAACGGGCATTAAACAAATGGTTGTAAGTTGAAAACTACCTGTACCTTCTTCTTAGATCATGGTAGCATGATTTATTTTAGTAGTATTGTCTTGTATTTTGTTCTGAGTTAATCATGAACATGTTGACCGCTACATTCCTATGAACTTGATCATACACACATTCACACATACACACCCATCATTCTATTTACATAGGGAGCAACCCATTACATAAAATGCAGCAAGACAATAATAAAAGTTAAGTAAAGAAATTAAAGGTGATTGAAAAAAGAGAGAGAAAAAGAATCAGAGCTGACTAAATCTAGTTTGCAAACACTTTGTAGCATACCTTGCTACCAGGAACGCAAGGATTCATGCATTGTTTTACTGACCATCACTCACGTAAGTAGTTAATCTTCAACTCCAAAGACATTTGAAGGGAAGAGTCAAAGCAGGATTGGCTAATGATGAAAGCAGCAGCTTGCCATGCGGATCAAGTTCCAGTCTTTTTCTACAAGCATCACACATGTGTGAGAGAAAATAGAGACAGTTTAGTGTAGTGGTTAAGGCACTAGGCTAGAAACAAGGAGACCATGAGTTCTACTCTAACTCCTTAGGAACAACACCAGCTGAGTGACTTTAGGCTAGTCACTCTTTTTCAGCCCTAGGAAGAAAGCAATGGAAAGCTGTTTCTGAAAAAGTTGCCAGGAAAATTGTATGTTGACAGGAGTCAAGACTGACTGGAAGGCAAACACACACAAAGAAAGGAAGGAAAAGAACTTGTGTCTCAATGCTGTTTTCATATTTTTTGATAAAAGCATCAGCTCCCACAGCTATCTCTGCATCACCACCATTCTCTTCTTATTTTACTGCATATACTTCTTAAGTACCAGCTTCCCACCGCATTCAATCTCCTTTTATATTTCTCCTCCATTTCTCATAGGACAAGAATCCAAACTAAGACCTTTTTTTTTCAATCAGCCAAGTAAATGCAGTCTGTTTTGTTTAAATTTTATTTGCTTGCATGTTTGAATAAGTATGTGAAAAGCTATGAAGAAACTATGCTGAAAGTAAATTCATCATAATAGTCTTTAATACGTTAATTTTTTAATCCATTCTTTCACTGTATAATACAATTTATCCAACATTCATTGCAAATCATTCAAGCTTTCAGTTTTCATGGCATTGTCTGCATACAAAAGAGCCTGGATGCCCATCACGACCAGCATACATTATACATTTATCCATAAATACATTAAACAACCAAGTGGGATATATCACATATTCTTGTTGGACTCCCTGCTTAAAATCGAACCATTCATTAAATATTCCCTTTATTTTCACACTTGCTGTACTTCCATCATAAACTGCTCTTATCACATTCAGCAGTTTTATACTCATTTAAAACATTCCATAACTCAAAAGTTTACATTTTTCCCTCAATCAACTGGTATATGAATATCTTTTTGGTCATTTTCATATATTTCTTAATGACCTGCTGAAGAGCAAAAATCTGATCTGCAAGTTTTCCCCCCAAAATAAAGAGCCATTATACTTGTCCAACTGTGTTCACTGTCATCTTTGGGTATTCTTTTGATCAGAATTCTGCTAAATGCAATGAATATGATATGAAGTAAATATCTACTTCTCGATACAATGAGCCTTTTTTATTTTGAGAGCAAGAAAAAGAGAGAGAGGATGTTACAGATCACCTGCAATGTGCAAGGTTTAAATTCGTTGTGCTCCCTGCAGAGAGTGTGAAATTAATTGAATTGCTGATGCTCTCTAGTGCTCATTCAGTGTAAGTGAATGTGAATAAAAATAACCAGAGGCAAAGCAGATACTTGTGGCGTGAAGATTTAAAGAGGGATCTGGATAGAAGCAACAAAGATATGACAATGGAGTCTTTTAGGGAGAAAGTGCCACTGAGTTTTTTTTACTGATTGTTCCCTGCCACATTACAAAAGACTTATAGTACTGTCTTTCCTGACCATTTTGGCCTGGCTGACTCTAATATCTTGGGAGAACTTGCTTATGATTTTACATATTTTTTAAATAGGTGTGGTGGAAACTTGCAGATGTATTTTCTCTGTATACATGCCTGCACTTTGAATAATATCCCTCAAGAAATTCAATCTGCTTCCTCTCTGTTTGCTTTCTATAAGTTGTTAAAATCCAAATTATTTTGGAAAACCTTTAAGGATGAGATGCTGGCACAATATTATTTAATTAAAGTTTATGTCTTTTTTGACATTGAGATTGTATTGTATTTTTACTGATATAAATAATCGAAAGAGGTGACCAGGCTGAGCCTGAGGGAGGGGTCAAATGCATCATCAGTCATGAGTCCCTTCATGCCCACAAAAGATCTAAGTCCCAGCCCACCTTCAGTTCCTTCTATTCTTAACTCCCGCTAATTTCCCTTGACAGTTAGTAGTTCAGATTCTTTTAGAGAGCTTAAGCTCACAAAAAATCTTTATACACATTTCAACTGCCTGGGTCTCCTGATCTTCCTGGTGCATGACATTAATCTGAACTTGACATTAATCTGAAATACTAATGACTTAGATCTCTTGTGGGCCCGAAAGGACTCATGACTGATGACACATTTGACCCCTCTCTCAGGCTCAGCCTTGTCATCTCCTACACAAGAGTCTCTTTTTGACAGGAAAATACAAATTCAGTAAACAGACCAACAAATAAATTGTTTCTAGACTAGATAGGGAAGCCAATTTGGAATAGTGGTTAAAGGTACCAAGGGAGAAATCAGGAGACAGCAAGTTCTAGTCCTGCCTTAGGCACAAAGCCAGTTCTGTGTCCCTCTCTCTCTCTCAGCTCTAAAAGAAAACAGTAGCAAACCATTTCCAAAAACCTTGCCAAGAAAATTGCAGTCACTAGTCCAAGAAGTGACCAGGAATTAAAACTGACCCAACCTTCCAACCCCTTCTCTTAAAACTTCAAAAATATATGATGTCCAATTTGGAGAATAATTAATATATTGAAATACATATATCTTCTCTGGCTTGTTGACCTCAGTTGTCTTTGGACTAAGCCAGGGGTAGGCAACCTCGGCTCTTTTATGACTCATGGACTTCAACTCCCAGAATTCCCGAGTCAACATAGCTGACTCAGGAATTCTGGGAGTTGAAGTCCATGAGTCATAAAAGAGCCGAGGTTGCCTACCCCTGGACTAAGCAAACCAAAAGGCCCAGCAACCCCAGAAGAAAAAAACAGGAGTCATCTACAACATACAGTGTAAGAACGGCAAGAACCACTGTGTAGGACCAACAGGCAGAAGACTGGCAGAACGCATCCACGAAGACCAACTGGCAGTCAAAAGGCATGACAAAAATTCTTTAATTTCACAACGTATAGACAGATTTAACCCATAGTTTCAATTGGGGAAATGTGACAATCCTAGACCAGGCCAAATCCAAAAATGCCAGGGAATTTCTAGAAGCCTGGCACTCTGACGAATCAGCCATGAATAGACACATAGACATGTAGAATAGAGCTGGAAGGGACCTTGGAGGTCTTCTAGTCCAGCCCCCTGCTCAAGCAGGAGAACTTATATACCATCTCAGACAAGTGACTGTCTAGCTAGCCTCTTCTTAAAAACCTCCAGTGATGGAGCGCCCACGATTTAGATTATGCAAAAGAGACAATCAACTAGGCCAAAAAAGAAAACACCTCTCCACCAGTAATCAGCACTCAGATCAGCATAGATTAACTCCAAGGTCAACTTCAGACCAACAATCAAGTAAGCAATACCCCGGTCAAGAAACTGCCAAAGAGCCATTAGTAAACAACCCAGCCAAAGAATCCCGAAAACCGCCCCCAGCCACACAGACAGGCAAGACACCGGAATATAAACTGACAGCAAACAGTACTGCTTACTAGCACTGATGATGTTACCTAGTTAGGGTAATGAAACGTCTGCAAGAAAACAAGCAAGCTCAGAGAGCACCAAGGACGCTCATTTCAACCATGAGCTACAAATATTCTCCATCATTGGTGTCTTTGGATTGCTTATCTCAGAATTCCAGCTTCCATTGGTGGTTCAAAACAGAGAAATAGGATTATTTTATAAAGGAATCAACATGAGAACAAAACTCAGGCAGCTAGTCAGCCCTTGTGTGTGATGCTTATTAAGCATACTATGTATTTTTAAATAATGAATTTGGAGTGTACACCTCCTATTGCATCCTAAGAATGCTCTTAGTTGTCCCTGGACAGGAAGACTTTGACCTTGGAATTAAAGTCAAAGGGGATTGATTTCTGCCATGTGGGTATTTTAAGCTTTTCATTGGCTCCAATAGAAGATATTTTCAAGCCAAATTTACCACAATCCTATTAGGATGGTTCAGAGGAAGTGAAAAGAGGCTGGTGTAACGTATGCCAAAACCACAAAAGGATGCTGCAACTTACAAGTTGCAAGCGGTGCCATAACAGACGTTTTAGATATATAGTACAAAAAAAAAAAGGAATTAACAGATAGGGGTATCCATAAGCTGGATTTGGATGTATACCACTCTCAATTCCCTTCCAGATTTTACTCAGAACAGCTGCCAATTAACCAGTGATTGCCTCCTTATGCTTATGCAGGAATTATCTCCTTGCTGGAGATAATTATCTTCTTTATCTGCCTATCCTTTATCCATTATCTGCTGGATCTGGATCACTCCCTGCTTAATTCACTCTGTTGAATTAAGGCAGTCTATATAATATCATCTGCTGTCATGGAACATGCTTCATTTTCTCCTGTGTCTTAAACCCTGCAACGGTCCCTGGAAGAAAATTGCTTTGTAATGGAAATTCTACCGTGTTTCCATGAAAATAAGACCCACCCAGACAATAAGCCCTAGCCTGATTTTTTTAGCATGCTCCTAATATAAGCCCTACTCCAAAAATAAGCCCTGGGGTGGGCATGGCCAACAGCAGCCACACCCTGTGCAGTGCAGGTAAATCTGAGCATGGAGGCAGAGGTGGGGGTGAGGCAGGTGAACTGGATGTGCTGTGTGGCCACCTGGCTCATGGGAGGCTCACACGGTGGCACTGGCAGTAGGCAGAGGCAGAGGTACGAGGGGAGGCAGGCAATCTGGATGCGCTGTGTGGGCACTTGTCTCATGAGAGGCTTGTGGGAAGCTCACATGGCAGCCCCAAAAGCAGGGGGAGGCAGAGGCACGGGGAGGAGTCAGGCGATCCTGACACGCTGCCCATCCATCCCACTATCTTTCAGCTTGCCCATGGCCATGCTGGGGAGGTGGCCATGCAGCACGTGGCAAGATCACCTGCTCCCCTTGTGCTTCTGCCTCCGCATACTGTCAGTGCTGCTGTGTGACCCCCCTGCGAGCATCCTGTGAGCAGATGGCTGCACAGCACATCTGGATCGCCTGCCTCCCACCCGCTTCTGCTTCTGTGCTCTGACTTACCTGTGCCAAAGGGCTGGTGGGCTTGTGGGCTGCGGCTGCTGCCGGACATTGTAGGACCCTGTGTGCTCACTGCCTCTTGTCCGTGTGCCAGGGGGTGGGGTGCTCGGTCAGGCTGATCACTCTGATACTGTGTTTCTCCAAAAATAAGCCCTAATGCATCTTTTAGAGCCAAAAAAATATAATATTGGGTGTTATTTTGGGGAAAACATGGTAGGAGAATAACTAGATGAAAAGGCTTTAAGAGGACAGTGGACTGTAGCACAGGATTGAATAAGCAATACAGCAGCACTTCCTTGGTTTATGTTATTGGAGAACCCATTCAGGCCTGTTATTTTGACAAGGTTTGAGACCCACCAGTTAGAAAGCTTAAGCAAGATTATACCATTGAACAATGATGATTCTACAGGTAGGAGATTTTGTTAATTGTGGCCGTCGACAGCTGCATGTCAGAGACTTTGCTCCTTTCCCTGTCCCCTGCTCTCATTTATTCAGCAGCCTAGGTGAAGAGGTTGAAGCATGGATCTTATTTCCCCTGTTTTGCTGCTTGTGAAATCTGCCAACAGAATCCACCTTGACAAAGTCAAGGACTCCCCGATTAATGTTGAACTGAGTGAATAAATTATGCATGAAATTGTGTCGGAGTCTCTTGTGTGCCGAATTGCTCCTTTTGATATGAAAGGTTAATTCAGAAAGGAGTCCAAAAGAGCTGGAAATTGTGGGGATAAGTGGATAGTATTCACTGTTGTGAGCTGTTATTACTAGAAATTGCATTGCCTCTCTAACTTCCCCCGAGATTTAGCTTTATCAGTGAATACAAACAGGACACAGTAGAACAGCGTCCAGGAACAACCTGAATGGATGTTCACATCCAGCCTGTAAAAAGAAAAGAATAGTCTCATGTGTTCTTAAAAGGGGAGCTTACCCTTGTATCTCACATTCCCAATAGAAGAGCCAGGAACAAGACATAACAGGTCAAAAACATGCCATTTCCTTGATGCTGTTATCTGTCCAGGGCATTTCAGGGCCAATCTGAACACTGAGAGCTTTCCTAAGCCTTTTTCTTTCATTGGAAGACGATCTGTTTGTCATGGTTCCAATAGATGAAACTCTTCAAAAGAACTTTGAGGCATTGTTTACCTTAAAGAATCTTTTATTCGAGAAACAAAGTATCAGCACTACATAGTTGAAACCAGAAACTAAATTCCCCTCTCCTGGAAACAAAGTAACAAAGTGCAATTCCCTCCTCCAATAAACAGTCATAAATCACATTCCCCAATTAGCTTGAAGCGCGGGCTTTCTCTCCAGCTCTCCAGTCCGCCAAAACACTATCAAGTCTGGGCCCAATGTCCTTGGGTTCCCACGATTAAGTTATTATTGTTATGACTAGCTGGACTCTCATCCCTATTCCCCCTCCCAGCAGCAACTAATTCTAAAAGCAATAGAGAAAATGGCTGCATTTCCATCTGTTGTCAAAGCAAGAACATCCGATGTTAGCAGCGTTGACACTGTTTTTCTTTGCCCTAGAGAGTGTTTGCCATGTTGGCTAATATGTATAGAGTAGGATAGAGGTCACCAAGTCCTGGGGCCTTGAAGTCTAGGACAGCCGATTTAGGGCATGTTGATCCATGAATGGAGGGCTCTGAAGGTGCCTTCAACCCTGGTCAGTTCTTTGCATATTGATTCCTTTAGGAACAGTCATATCTAATTTGAAGTAAGTCAGGAATGAGGATGGGCCCTTTTCTATTGTGGTTCTGATTCTGAAATACTAAGCCTATACCAAGAGTCTTGCACCAATTTGGAACCTGAACATGTGCTGTAGTTTCAACTTCTTGCAGTGTCTAATGTGTTGGAACAGCTACAGCTACTTGGAACATGAATTGCATTTGATTTAAGGACAGATTTGTAAGTTGCCAACTTTTCTCTCTCTCTCTCTCTCTCTCTCTCTCTCTCTCTCTCTCTCTCTCTCTCTGTCTCTCTCTCTCTCTCTCTCTCTCTCACGTTCTCTCTTTCACACACACACACACACATACACACACACACTCACATACACACATTTGTCTTGATCTATATACTGTGCAAAGGCAGTGTGACTGTGAAATTGAATAATTGAATTGCTCCCCATTGAATTGCTCCCCATTCCCCTGTATCAAGTTGCACATTCAACATGGTTGAAATACCTGTCCAGTTTATATGATTAAGGGTTTATACAAAATTTATAACTCCAGATTTGTGTGCTCTGTAGTGGATTGATATTCCCAGAATTTTGAGAGTGGCAGATTAATCCATTAAGAAGGCAAAAATTTGGAGAAAATGAGCATATCTGAATGAGATGCTAAAGAGATGAAATTGCAGATCTGGATTCAATACATTTTGGCCTGAAATTTTATAAGGTAAAAATAAGGGATATAAGAACTCTGGTTCAAATGGTTTCCTTGATTTTCATTCAGTCTGGCAAAGAGAGAGTCTAATGCTAGCAAAAGCTCTTAATCAAGCATAAAATCAATATAAGTTAATTGAATTGAAATTTACATTACATTTATGGGATCTTAATTAAAATTTAATTTACATTACATTTATTGAATCTTCATCCTGGGCCTTCCTGCTTTTGGACAAAGGCCTGAACTGTCTCTTTAAATTCCAGGACAACCCTCAAAAATTCTGTTTAATCTTTGCCCTAGAAGAAACAAAATATTCTCCATGAAGCCAAGTGGAAGATTTACTGGCTTGTAGCACATTTAAGACCTCAAATAATGTCCTACTGGAGACATTGGCAGGATTAATACGTTGGGCTAAACAATGACTTGATGAATAAAACAATTGGCTGAATTTATACTACATGCAACTCTAGTGGAGGGAGCAGGAACTCTGGTGAAAGGGGCAAATATGTGAAATATTAAACCCCAGATCTGGCTCCATACAGATAGCTTTTGATTTACAACCATTCAGTTAGTGAGCAAAGTTACAATGGCACTGAAAAAAGTGACTTGCAGCTGGTCTTCACACCTATGGTCATTGCAGCATCTCCACAGTCACGTGACAAAAATCTGGGCCCTTGTCAACCAGCATGTATTTACATTGCACACTCTTAAATCCCATCTGGAAGGCCTAGTGTAAAATCCAGGTCTTTGTGGCCTTTTGGAAGGCTAACAGGATTAGAGAAGGGGGACACCATTCCATAAAGAAGGCTCCAAAACTAGAAAAGGCTTGCGTCCTAGGCCCCACCAGGTAGCAATCCTATACCAGGGCAATCTGGAGCATGCTCATTCTGCTGGATCAAATGGGATGGGCAGAAACCAGTAGGAAGAGGCTGTTGCTAGTATTTTGGCAACAAAGCCGTTCCTTCACTTGTACACTGGCTGTAAGAAAATGATGGGCTCTGCATATAAATATCCAACAAAACTCAATTTCAAAGCATCGTAGATTTGGAAGGAGCCACTCAGTGCATTCCCTGGTCAGCGCAAGAATATTTTTAAAGCAATCCTGACAAATGACTGCCTATCCTCTGCTTGAATTCATTCACTGAGAGGAGTCTACCAGTCCTCTGAATAATTGGTTTCACTGTCAAACTACTCTTACTGTTAAGAGGTTTTGTCTCGCTTTCAATCAGAATCTGTCTTCCTGTAACTTATATCCATTATTATATGCCTAGCATTCTGGGATGATAGACAACAAGTCCTGACCTACTTCTATATAACATTCTTTCAAGTATTTGAATGATGCTCTCATATTCCCATTCAATCATCTTATCTCAAGGCTAAAGACATCCAGCTCCTTCAATACCTTTAGTTTCTAATCCATTCCTGAACTTGTTCCAGTTTCTCTGAATTCTTCTTAAATATATATCACAAATACAGGGGGATAGCAAATCCATATGGGATAGCATCAGTGGTAGGATTCAAATATGTGAACAACCAATTCTCTGTGTGGATGCAGCTTCTGGAAGTCCATTCTGGGCCTGGGGAACAAAAAATTAGCTATCGGTTCTACCAAAGTGGTGCGAACCAGCTGAATCCCACCATGGATAGCATCAAGATACTTGACAACCTGGAACAATAGGTAAAAACCAACATAATGAATTTCAACAGGACAAATGCAAAATCCTTCATCTAGATAGGAAAAAAATCAGGTATATGATGTGGGAGTTCCTTAAGTGTGATGTAAACCCAAAAAACAGCAAACACAGCGCTAAACTGCATCAGCATATGTTTACTGCCAAAATCAGAAGAAGTAATAGTTTCATTTCTATCCTGAATTGAGCTTTAGGTTATATACCCTTGACTGAAGATAGGTATACTCCTTCTATCTGGGATGGTCATCCTCTTCCATTGATTGTGCAGCTTCAGAAGGAAAGCACATGTAACAAGTAGGTAGGAGGGGAACACCTGCCTAGCCAGTCAGATCAACCAAATCAACCTTGGCAATCAATGGGGTGACAGATTTCACAGTCAGATTGCCCTCACATCCTATATTTTGCATTGATTGACCTAGAATAACAGCAACAACAACAACAACAACAATAATAATAATAATATTGGAAGGGACCTTGGAAGTCATCTAGTCCAACCCCCTGCTAAGCAGGAAACCCTATACCATTTCAGACTAATGACTGTCCAGTCTCTTCTTAAAAACTTCCAGTTTGGAGCATTCACAGCTTCTGGAGGCAGGTTGTTCCACTGATTAACTGTTCTAACTGTCAGGAAATTTCTCCTTAGTTATAGGTTGCTTCTCTCTTTAGTTAGTTTTCATCCATTGCTTCTTGTCCTGCCTTCAGGTGCTTTATTGTACCCATTATTGGAGTCTGTGTTTTAGGAAGAACATTCGCAAATTGAATGTGTCCAGAGGAAAGATTATAAGGAGCCTGGAAGGAACAAAAGCTATGATTGGAGGCACTAGGTATGTTTACTTTAAAGAAGAGAAGACAGTGGAGAGACCAGTAGCTGTCGTCAACTATCAGAAGAACTATTATATAGAAAACAAGCAGAACTGTTCAGAGCTGTTCTAAAGCACAGGAAAAATCTAAGAGTTAAGAACTGATCAGCAATGGAATAAACAGTATTGGGTTTCTTGCCCTGTAGAAGTTTAAACAGAAGCTGGTAGCCATCTCAGAGATGCTTCTGTAGTTAAACCATTGCTGAGCAGGGTATTATGTAATGATGTCCAAGGTCCTTTCCAACTCTTGAATTTATAATTATGGGAATCCTGCTTTTTTTTGAAGAGTAACTGTACCTCTGCTATTTAATAATTTGTTGTTAAATTTTGGCAGTAGAATTTACAGCATGTCTGGAGCCTTCCACACCCACCCAAGGAATTTGCTGAGTGTATGTCTTGGATCTCAAGCTGGCCACCATTGGTGAGCTGGCCAGTCAGCATACGATAGGAGGTGTGATCCACTGAAGTCATTACATCTCACATCTCAGCAAGCAGTTCCTTCTGTTGCTTTCTTGTATGCTCTCCAATCCAAAGTAGGCATCAAGACTATGCTTTATCAAGGAAATAGTTCTACCTGAGCTGGTAGAATGTATTGGGCTTCAGGGATTACACATTACATGCTTGGTAGCAAGCAGGGGTAAGCAGTTTTTAGATATTTGCTTTTCAATAGAAATTCAAGGTTCATCATATAGCCTATTAACAACAACAACAACAACAACAGCAACAACAACAACTCAACAAGATAAAGAACTGTTGAAAGAAGTCTTAGTACTAGATCTGGAATTTGCAGGCATACAGATTTACCACTATTTTTCCCTGCTTTTTTGATTTAGGAACAAGTAGCACCTTCACTTTGGATGAGATGGTTTGAATAACAGAATAACAGAGCTGGAAGGGACCTTGGAGGTCATCTAGTCCAACCCCCTGCTCAAGTAGGAAACCCTATACCATTTCAGACAAATGGTTGTCCAATCTCTTCTTAAAATCTCCAGTGTTGAAGCATTCACAACCTGGTTTGGTTATTGAGCTCTCTCCCTCTCCCTCTCCCTCTCCCTCTCCCTCTCCNCTCTCTCTCTCTCTCTCTCTCTCTCTCTCTCTCTCTCTCTCTCTCTCTCTCTCTCTCTCTCTCTCTCTCTCTCTCTCTTTCTCTTTCTCTCCTTTCTACCAGCTGTTAGTTGGACTTTGCCACACTTTGATTTGGGGAATTTAATCCAAAGCCAATTCAGTCAACTCTCCAAACCAAATAAACTTTTGGAGTTGAATCTCAAAATCTAACTGAGTGTTATCAATTCAAATGCTTCCAAAATAATTCAGCGATTCAGATAAGCCTCTGAATTAAGCTTATGCAAAAGCCCTATTTTTAAAATTGATTTGGAAAATGGAATTAAGTTAGCTCAATATTTCTAATGGAGCTGAACTGTCAGGTTACAATTGATCTATACACCCCTATTATTTACTGTTTTAGATTTAGATTGTAAGGATTTTGGAAAATGCTTCAGGATTTTCTGTTTTACAACAGAAAAGTAACGATGAAAAGATTGTGTGGTTTTGCTGACCCACAGCTGCAGTGATGGTCCATTCAACAGGACTGGATCAAGGCAATTCTTCTGAAGATACTATATCAACTTCCAGTTGGTAAACAAGGACTAGCACAACTGAACCATATGCTGTTGCCTAGCAGACATGATTCAGCCAGGAAAGCAAATTACCCTATATAGAATTTCTTCACTGGGGTGCTTGAAGGAAAAATAACATACAATGAGGCATGACTGATGGGAAGAGAGGAGAGCAATCTTTTGTTAACCGGTTCTATATAATACACATCAATCATCCAGCAAAAGAAGGTGTTCCATACAATAAATCATGTGTCAGCGGTGGCATTTAAGACTTTCTTAACAAAGTCGAGCCAAACAGAAAGTGCACTCTCTTTCATATTTATGCTCCCAAGGAGCACATCTTCAACTGAATAGCTGCAACACATTAGGAACAATTTCTGATCAAATGTTATCCAATGCTCAATGCTTTGTAGGTATTAATTGCTGTAATATTTGCACACAAGGAATCCAGGCTGAGATGATTGTCAGAGTTAAGTTTGATACCACAGAAGGACATCCATGGGCTGTATCCCTGTCAACTCTGTCAAGCTTCTGATATTAAGGGAATCCTTCTTTACTCAGGTTTTGAAATTTGATCAATGTATTGCTTTTTTTTCCTGGCCAATACCACCATCTTAAAGCTTCCTAAATAGTAACTGCAAAGAAAATTATTCAACAAACTGCTTGCCATTCAGAATAAGCATTAAAAATTGAGGATTGAGGTGGAATTAGTTTATTTGCAAAATTTTACTTCCTTTGCACCTAAAATGGTTGTTTTTGACAGGTCAGTGCCCTAAGCAACATCTAGGTTTAAGCTCCAATGTTTCTAGTTAGAAAGTTCTTAGTTACAAGGGCAAAGAAAACATTTGAGAGTTTAGGAAGTGAAATACATTAGATACTTTACAAATGGCAATTTCCTTTTTTTAACTGGTCAGATCACTACACTGTAATGGCTCTGTTCAACAGACATCAGGGTAGGCAATGATAATTATTACAAGGGTGGCGTTTTTGAGTTCAGATATACATCAGTGGTATTTGTCCTGAGAAAGGAGAGAGCATTTCTAAGATTTAGAAGTCTGGGACTCCAGTTCAATTTCTAAAACAAAGAAAAGCAAATATAAGATGTGAAACAACAGTCTACTTGTACACAGAACCAACAAACTGAGCATTCATGTAGAATCTCAGATGTCACAAACTTTGTATTTGACACAACTGTAGTTTCATTTTCTGAGTTGCAGTCATTTTCATACCTGGATCTCTTCCAGCGTATTACATATTAAGGCTGAAAGGGTAAGAAGGCAGAAAGCCAAATTAATACACAAATAGAAATGATCACTTGAGCATGGCCATTGCAGTTATTTGACAATAGATGGCAGAGTGTACAAAGACTTCTACCAAAGTCGGCATCTTAGAAGTGGCATGTATATACTTCTGAAATGATAAATCTTTAAAAAAAAGAGTTTTGCTTCTTTGGAAATCATGCATTAGCAAATTATTAGCATTATCATACAGGAGAACCTATACCATTTCAGACATGTGATTGTCTAGTCTCTTCTTAAAAACCTCCAGTGATGGAGCGCCCACGATTTCTGGAGGCAAGTGTACAACTTATTAATTGTGCTCACTGTCAGGAAGTTTCTCCTTAATTCCAGGTTGCTTCTCTCTTTGGTCAGTTTCCAACCATTGCTTCTTATCGTGCTCTCTGGTGCTTTGGTGAATAACGTGACCCCCTCTTCTTTGTGGCAGCCCCTCAAATACTGGAATACTGCTATCATGTCTCCCCTATTTCTTCTTTTCTTTAGACTAGCCAAACCCAAGTCCTGCAGCCGTTCTTCATATGTTTTAATCTCCAGGCCTTGGATCATCTTAGTTGCTCTTCTCTGAATTTTTTTCCAAACTCCAAACTTTTTTCCAAACAAAGTATACTTTTCTGTTTAAAGTATGGAGGACAATTTGTGAGGCCTAGAGATAACAATGATAAATAATTACCAGTTTATAATTTTGTATAGGGTCCAAAGTCTCTTGAGGCTTGAAAAAGTTTCTTAAAACTCTCAGTATTTCATTTGTGGCCTGTAGGAATATATGAATGCCTTAATGAATAGTACAGAACTGCAGGTAGTTCTCAACTTATGACCACAATTGAGCCCAACGTTTCTGTTGATAAGCAAAACATCTGTTAACTAAGTTTTGCCCCATTTTACGTTCTTTCTAGCTGCAGTTGTTAAGTGAATCGCAGAAGTGGTTAAGTTGATAAGATTAAATGAACCTGGATTCTGCACTGACTTTGCTTGTCAAGAAAGTTGCAAAAGGTGATCACATGACCCCGGGATACTGTAAGCGTCATAAACATGAACCAGTTGCCAAGCATCTGAATTTTGATCATGAGACCCTGGGGATGCCGCAACGGTCATAAGTGTGAAAAAATGGTCATGGGTCACTTTTTTCAGGGCCGTTGTAACTTTGAATGATCACTAAGTGAACTGTTATAAGTTGAATGAAAGATGTTCTATTCTTACTTACTATTCTACAGATTTTAGTCATGGATAGTTAATGTTAGTTTTCCAAAGAACGCCTATTGAAATTATGGTTTTTCCTTGAAATTCTTTCCTAAACCTACATGGATTGGGGAATTCATAGGACACTCCTGAGGACATCCTGGAGATTAGAGGAATGGGGCACAAAAATGTGGGGAAAAATAAGATTGCTAATCTTTCCTATCTGGGACCTGTATTAAGTATACTGCTTGGTCTTGATACTTATAATACTTAGGCAACTTGCTATTAATCCACATGCTGATATGATTTTTCACATGTTTGCATAGTTTCTTGGAATAAACCCTCCACCTTTAAACATTTTTAATTCTTTTTCATCCCAAACATTAATTTAATGGCCAGCCAATGTGGTTGTCAGCATCTTAGCTGTTGTCATACATGGATAAATGCTTATTTTGTGCAGTGGCTATAAATTTGTAATGAAGAAGACATCCTAGTGAGCTTTAAACAAGCTTTTCTTGATTTCTGACCTGAACGACTTTTGAAACTAAATGAGCTTCTAAAATCAGTTTGCTGCTCTGCAGAGGAAGGTTTAGGTGAACAGATATGTTTTAAGGTCTTTTCTCAATTGTGATAAGAATTAACACCTGCATCAGTTTGTTCCAAAATGTATGCCCTGCGATTAATCTAGGATTGTTGATTAAGTTTAAAATGGATCTAACACTAAGCCACAGGCCATCCAACCTTTGTTTAAAACTCCAGTTGTATAGCAATTGGATCTGGGTTGTTCTATCTGGAAGGGCATTAAATGGCAGAAAAAAACTTAGGGATTCTGTATTTTCTTGGTGCCATGTAATAGCCATCCATTTTTTTAGACCTTCAATTTGCTAGTTACAGCCAATTTTTGTGTCTAATAGAGCAGAGATCCCCAACCTGTGGGCCACAGCCCAGTACTGGGCTGTGGCCTCTTGTCTGGCCAGTGTGAGCACTCACCCCCAACTCCCACTAGCCCTGCCCCAAGGGTCATGTGGGTGCTATCCCCACCCCTAGCATTATACAGGCGCTCATGCTGCTTCAAGCTTTGTGCGGGCACTAGCCCTGAACCAGCGCCACCCGTTTGTGTCCCATGTGCACACGTGGCCCCATGCCTCTCCCTTCCTTTTCCTCCAGACCACCAACCTAGAAAAGTTGGGGACCTCTGTAGTAGAAGACAAGAATTCCCAATCTCTCTGTTTTGCATCCAGCACCTTAACCACTAGATCAAACTGGTAATGTGTGGCATGGTGATGGGGTGAATTCCACACTGCTACAAATGTGGACTGTGAGCAGTGCTTGTATAATACAAGGCAACATTTAAAGTCAGCCTTTGGAGAGCTGGTGTGTTGTAAGGAATAGACTACATTGCCCGACTAGCCTCCACTTGGACCCCTACGCAGGCATCCAGCACAAGCTTGGAAGAGAAAATAAAATTTGGCAAATTGCACTTTATAAAATCATGATGCAACCCCAGCTTTGCTTTTTGATACGACATGACCTTTGTTTGTCAATTTGTCATCTTGCTTCTCCTTATGGATGCCTTGGCCTTCAGAGTGGAAAGAACTGAAAATTAGTCTTCGTATTTTGAAGAGGCTGGTGTTCAAGGGACAAAGTGGGAAAGTTATTCCTTCTAGCCTCTTAAGATAAAACCTAATTTAAAACTTTACATTAGGTTTTAAATGTTTAAAAAGTGGCTTGATTTTTCCCAGACCTTGACTTAGAATGGTTGTTGAGTTCCTACTTTTTTATTTGTTAAGAACATGTTGTTTTCTTTAAACTGTATAAGCCACCCAGAGTTTTTGAGGACTTTGGCCATCTTGAGACTTAATTCAAACAAAGAAATATCTTCCATTAACTCTCCTAAAAGCATCTCCTAAGATAGGTTCTCATCCTGTCTCAACCTATATTGTCATCTAAAACCTGGTGTGAGTCTGAGATTGATGGAAATGGTGCCATTTGAAATTAGAACCAATGACAGCTCAACTAGCTAGGCCAGATCAGGAGATCAATTCTATACAAAGGTGAAAGCTACTTTTATTGAGATTGTCTATAATAACTGAACCATGCAAAACTGTCTATGCTATGCCTTACACTCCAGTGAATCAGATAAGCACAAGCCCTGTCAAATGCTGACTCCTTGCTCTAGATTTTAAAAATGTGTTGGCCCCTATTGGCCTAAGTTATGGTTCCTGCATCTTACCATCAAAGTCAACTTCCTTACTCCCTATAATCAGGTAGTGAATTTTCTTCTGGTTTGAATACCATTCATGGGTAAATTGGAAGTCAAAGACTGGGACCTGGTTCACTTATTGTCCTTGGGGTCTGGTAAGATCAAGGATGTCTTGCCCTCAGCCATGACAAGTTTATTTACTTATTTTATTTTAGAAAATTTATATTGCTGCCTACTCACACATGGCGACTCAAGGCAGCTTATAAAAACACCCTATAAAAAGAATAAAAAAATAACAAGAAGAAAAATAATAAAATAATAACCCCACACACCCCTACTCCAGCAACAACACACATTCAAACTAGCCATTTAATGGGCTGTATCTCACTCTGGCTGTATTCCCCAGGCCCGCTGGCAGAACCAGGTCTTCAGCACCTTCTGAAAGAGTATTAGAATGGGGGCCAACCTAATCTCTGGGGAAATGATGTTCCAGAGAGAGGGAGCCACCATACAGAAAGCCCTCCTTTTGGGTTCTGCCAGATGTATCTCCTTAGGGGGCGGGACCCGCAACATTCCTTGCCTCCCAGCTCTAGTGTGTTGGGTAGATGTGACTGACAAGAGACGGTCCCTCAGAAGTTGTTGGTCAAATAGCATCATTTGGTCTCACTTATTTTGCAATAGGGCTGATGATAAAAAAGGTAGAGAAACCCATATAGCAGCTTCAGTTCTTTAGAGGAAGAATGGTGCCTAAGGAGTGAGAACTGCTGTAATGGACTACAGTGAAAGGACAGTTTCCCAGGAAAGTGGGAGCGCTTTCCAGAAATAGGGGTGAGACAAGAGGTAGTACAGCCTGGAGCTGGTTAGGAGACAGAGGAAGATAATAAGGACAATCATTCTCTAGAATCCCCCAGGATATATTCATTAGGATGAGAATAGTAAAGGTTTAGTTTAGCAAGAGTCTGTTTACTGTGTGTAAGCAAATAAAGAACTGAACTCTGTCTAGATTGTTCTGCATTGTTCTTGGATTTAGCCTACCAAAAGCAAGGTAAACATCTAATATATGTAAATAAAATAAAACGACTTGTAACCATGGACTACTTTTTTTTGGTGATCCCTGCATTTCCCTCATCCATTTTCAGTCCATGACAAATAAAAACTGGCTACTGTTTTTAGCAATGTGTCTACTTGAAATTCAATTTTAATTTGGCCATTTGGAAATGCACTAAACTCGGACTGCAGAAACTTTTCTGCTTTAACTGTTTTCTGTCCATATCAAGTTTTTATATCAAGCACTTTAAAGTGGGGGAAAATTAGTTAGCACATAAACTCTTCTGAAAAGTGAGGACTAATTTATTATCATGTCATTATTAGCAGAATCACAAAAGGGGTCACTGATCTCTCCTTTAATTTCAATCAGAGGCTGTAGGCCACATTATGCTGAATCAAGGATATGGGAAGATAATTAACACAGCATCTATGGCAAGTTTAATAGGTGAGTGATGAGAGCTTACAGTTGTGCTTCAGAATCCATATTTTAATTACTACTGATGCTATTTGAATCAATTAAGCCAGGATTGCATAGAAGTAAATCACTGACATTTTGTATTAGGGAAAAATGTACTACAAAAATTTTATTGATACCATTTTTCAACATTTATATGTCCTCTCAATTTTAGAGCACCTATTACTCTTGATAGAAGAGGTAGGGTTAAAGCTTCTTGAGTCTGACACATTTCATTATGTAACAAAGGTACTAGATGTTAATCCTCTTCCATACTTAGAAAGAAAGGAACATGAGGTATTTCACTACAGGTGGTTTAATATAATGCTTAAACTTCAGTGCTGGAGATCTTGATTCATACCCACACATAGGCACTAAATTTTTGATAAACATTGTTTCTTGGCCAGTCTGAACAGAAATAAAATATATATCAAAATATATCAAAACAACATATTTATGATAGATAGATAGATAGATAGACAGACAGACAGACAGACAGACAGACAGACAGACAGACAGACAGACAGACAGATAACTTTATTGTCATTTTTTACTGTGGATACATTAGTACACATTAAAAATGAAATTTTGTTGCTTGCTCTCAAGTGTACACATACATAACACACATTTAAACATGCTATATACAACATATGTATAAACCTACAGCCTTATATATAAATAACATATAAATATTAATCACCGTCCATCTTGAATACATAGTGGAAAGAGGAAGCTTTAGAGTTCACAAGGTTAATACTGTATGGAACAAAACTGTGACTGAATCTGGATGTTCTGCTTCGGATCCCACAAAGCCTCCTCCCATAAGATAACAAGGAAAACAGGTTGTGAAGAAGATGTGTAGTGTCCCAGACAATCTTGCAGACCCTGCTCAAGCAGTGATTACATGCTATGTCCTAGATGGAATGGAGGGAACTGCCAATAATCTTTTCTGCTATCCTCATCACTCTCTGCACTGCCTTCCTGTCTGAATCAGTGATGCTTCCAAACCAGACTATAATGCTGTATGACAGGATGCTCTTGATCATCCCTCTGTAGAAAGTGGTAAGGCCAGGGGAAGGAAGATGTCCTTTTCTCATGCAAAATACTTTTATCATGTGATTTCTCATAGACTCTCTTATGGGAGAGTCTAAAGGATTTACTTAACATAATAACAGAGTTGGAAGGGACCTTGGAGGTCTTCTAATCCAGCCCCCCTCAAGCAGAAGCCCTGTAGCATGTCAGACAAATAGCTGTCCAATCTTTTCTTAAAAACATCCATCTATCCAGTTATGGAGCACCCATAACATCTGGGGACAAGTCATTCCACTGATTAATTGTTGTCATATCTATCTGGGAATGACTCAAGCTCACATCCTTGTTGTTGTCAGTGGATATTTCTTCCTCACAACTTACTCAGGGACTGATGGTTAATCAATGTATGGGCTTACCATAAATCTGTGGCTGATCAGGATTTTCCCAGCCTGGCACTTCTTTCTGGTTTAGATAATACACCTAAAAATAAGGCCATGCATAATAACACTTTCAGTAAATGCTCCTCTGGAAGTGTCACTGTCTGTCACTATTGAGATTTTTCTAAATATATTTCTTTATTGTTCTTCACCTACACTCTGGGAACCATTAGGGAGAAGCTGTCTTCACACTCTTTCTCTCACATAGTCTATCTAAACTGTGTTGTTTCTTGCTCCTCTTGAATGCAGTTCTTTCCTGGGAAGCCAGACAACATTCTACACATAGCCCTCGACCTTCAGCCATAATGTGAGCCCAACATTTCTCTGGCTGCGCACATGTTAAGTGAGTTTTGCCCCATTTTATGGCCTTTCTTCCCGTAGTTAAGTAAATCACTGCAGTTAAGTTGGTAACATGGATATTAGGCGACTCTGGCTTTCCCATTGACTTGGCCTACCAGAAGGTTGCAAAAGGTAATCACGTGATCCCAGGACACTGCAACCGTCATAAATATGAGTCAGTTGCCAAGCATCTGAATTTTGATCACACGATCATGGGGATGCTGCAACAGTAGTAATAGTAGTCATTTTTTTCCAGTGCTTTTGTAACTTTGAATGAACTGTTATAAGTCAAGGACTACCTGTATCACAGTGCCTCAACCCCAAGATTCACCTGATTTGAGTGCCATTTCTGGAAGTTGTACATTCATGCACATGACATGCAAGTATCATTTCCACCAATGCAAAGCTCACAAGGAAGCAGCTACCTCCTTCAGTCAAGACTGCTATCCACTTTGTCCCACAATTTTGAGTTTGTAGAGTCAGGTGGGACCAGGAGGGCATTACTGAGAGACCTTTTTTCCTTCCTCTTGTCCTTAAGCCAGGCAAATGAGACAGAGGGGTGTGAGACTCCTCCCTGCTGAATATCTTTTATTTTGTTTGATGCCTGCTCAAAAATACTTTTTCAAGTAAAAGAAAAAAGAAAATGTTCAAGGAAGTTAATACTTGAACTGCTTGAAAATACAGTAAGCCTGCCTTTGGAGGACACAGAATGAGAAGGTAAAGAGAAGAAGCTGAATTTTTAGATTGCTATCTGAGGTTGCAAATGTGCTTACATTTGTTTTAAGATGCAGTTATGTGAAAAGCTTCGTTTGGGATCATGGCTTGAGTCTATGAACAAGAGAGGTAAGTGGTGGTTTCTCAAAAAAAAACAAGGCTACATTTTTTGCATGCAAGAAGCTCTTTCTACAGGAAGAGAGGCCTTTACAAACAGGACAGCCATCTGAAAACTTAAAGTGATGTAGTTTAGAATCCTGTCATTTTATTCTAAATAACCCCCACAGCCCGAGACTCGGGAATACAGCGGGTTCTTACATGCAGAAGATCCAGGCTTTAATCTTTGGCCTCGCTTCCGCTAGAAATTCAGGAAATCTCTCTTGGCTCCAAATGGGGACAATGAACAAAGATCATTGTGGCCTGTTCACTTCCTGCATCTAATATCCAGAACATCCTTGAATATGGAATATGGAGCTGGAGATGTGATTGGCTTCCGGTGCATCCCTCTGATTGGCCAGGCTCTTTGAAATATATTCCGCTCAGTCCCTTTTGCTGAACTTCTCGCAGATGGCATGTTGGGTTCCAAAACAGTTCTTGTTTGCACAAACCTGGCTCATGCTTGCCTCTTCTATATATGTACATAGTTGCGTTCGTGACTCTTCCCTGCCTTGCTTACTCAGAGATGTTTTGGCTCCAGCCTGTTTGTTATTGACAATAACCTTTCCGAAGCCAACCTAGGGCCAATGGCTGCCTGCAGGTATCTTGCAGGCCAGCTGGGCTGTCTTGCTTTTGCTCTAATACCAATTGTTCTATTTAATGCTTCTTGCCACAGGTGCCTCCACTGGCGCTGTTGTATCAGCAGCAGCATCAAAGAGCCAATAAACTATTGCAACATATGGAATGAAATCCCAACTGCTGAGCTAATCTGGAAGGCAGTTACATGCTGGTGAACTGAGGCCCATGTAACAAAAATTGATCAATTACTCAAATTAAGCAGAGCCCTTGAGGAATTTGTTTTATTGGTCTGGACATCTGTTGCAGGATTGTCCAAATCCAAAAATCAAATGGTGCCTGTGAGCTGCCAAGTTAGCCCCCCCCCCCCAAAATCTAGTAGCTATAAAAGTACAACTGAGTAGCTCGATATTAATATCGCGTCCATCTGCTAAATACACATAAATATACAGTCTTTTTATTTTCTTTGGGAACACCATTTATTTTTACCGTGCCCAGTTTGACATTCTTTGACTTTGTGTTCCATTTATTACTTGGTAACTTTTAACTGTTTCTTCAGAGGGGGGAAAAACATTTATGTGGCTGTTAATCTTTTGTTCAAGTACTTTGACCCACTTATGATGATCACACCCAAGAAACAGCTCTTGCTCAAATGTAAGGAATTATTGCATGCAAATGATCCATTAAGAAGAAAAAAACCAACCAGTTTGGTTTAATAAAAGAATATGTATTGTCGGTATAGACAGAAATATAAAAGGCTATATCCTGTATTGGTTTGTTAACTATAATTCATTCATAGACAGTGATATTTCTAACACCTAACAGAATACATTATCGAAATTGCAGCAAGCATTGGGTTGTAGATTTATTACGCAATGTCAGTGTGGATATTGTGTATAAATTCCATTTGAATGAATGAATGGAATGAGATATGCTTGATGAGTAGCTCTTTATTGACTGATTATGTCATTAAGTCATTTTCAGTTCTTAGCAACCACATGGATAGATTTTCTCCATGACAATCTATCTCCCAACAGTGCACACCTTGCCACTGTAACTGAGTCCACCTACCTGGCTGCTGGTCATTCTCTTCTCTTTTGTTCTACCTTTCTCAACCTTAAGAGTTTTTTCCAGATAGATAGATAGATAGATAGATAGATAGATAGATAGATAGATAGATAGATAGATAGATAGATAGATAGATAGATAGATAACCTTTATGGTCATTTTTTACTGTAGGCACAATGGCACACATTAAAAATGACATTTAGTTGCTTGCTCTCAAAGTGTACACATACACAACACACATTTATATATACTATATACAACATACAGAGAGCTGGATGCTTGCATAATGTGTCCAAAGTAGGATAATTTCATCCTGGTCATTTATGTTCTCATTTAACTCTGAGTTGATTTGTTTGATGACCTATCAGTTTGTTTTCTTGGCTGTCCATGAAATTCTTAAGAGTCTTCTCCAACACTAAGGTTCATAGGTATCAATACTCTTCCTATTGTATTTATTTATTTATTTGTTTATTTATACATTTTATAGGCCACCCCACTTATCACAAAGTAACTCTGGGTGGCTTACAATCATATCCTTCTTCTTTACACCTATTTCCAATTTGTTGATATTGGAAACCAACCAAAATGCAATTGGACACACTGGGGACAACTTTAAGAATAATTGGATTGGCAAACTTAGGTGAGCACTACATTCGGTAACTAGTAAATAATAATAATAATAAAGTCAGTAATTAGTAATTAATTAAATAATTTAGTAAAAGAAACGATGGGGTGGAGCTGGATAACAGATGATGGACTTAATAATGTTATGGAGACCCCCCTTTAAGAAATATTGTTTTTAGCCAGTAATGCTTAGGAATATGTCCCATGTTTTTTCTGAAAAGAATAATATGTGTTTAAAGCAAAAGTAATAAAATGAATGTGCTACTGTTCTCTTTAGTTTACCCTCCCTCTGTATATCTGAAATAATAAATGTTGAAAACATGCAATTGGCATGTTTTCAACATTTACCGTGTTCTACATTTAGCAGAACTCCAATTTATTTATTTATTTATTTATTTATTATTTGAATTTATATCGTCCCTCCCCCCAAAAAATGTGCTGGTAAACATAAAACCCATCACTATATTATGGAGAAATTGACCATTTCACATGTGAATACCCTATTAAAGGCTCCCTGCTTCCAGAGGCTTAACAAAATATTGTACACATGGAAAGAAGGAAAATTTCTGAATGGATGCTCTAAATGTTTGTCAGGAAAAGTGATTCATCCCTTAAAGGTTTAGAGACTGGGTCAAACTGAAATTAGTGGAGTCCAAACTTGCAGACCTCTCATCACATAAGTATGCTTCAGGTCTACTTTGCAGACCTGGCTAGTCCTGAAATCTAATAGTAGGCATGTGTGAATTCTGGTATCACTGGCAAATTCCTTTCACTGCATACAAGTATGATCTGTCTCCTTTGCCTGTTCAATGCTACAGTGTACCAGGTCTTTAAGGCTTTGCAAAAAGACAGCAGGTTCAGGGTGAGTTTGATCTCCATAGGAAAGATGTTCCAAAGGGCAGGCACCACATCAAAAAAACTTCCTTCCAGATAGCACTCTCTCACAGACCAGACCCAGAGCATGCATCTCCTGTTAATCTAATGCACGGGTGTCAAACTCGTGACGTCACGTGACGTGTCGTGACATATCACGACTTTTTTCCCATTGCTGGCAATGGGATGGGGGCAGTTTTGGTGTGATGCATCTGGCCCGCGGGCCGGCAGTTTGACACCCCTGATCTAATGGATAGGAGCCACTGAGGAGAGAGGGTCCTGTATGTAACCTGACCCCAAACTATGAATACCCTTAAAAGTAACCACCAACACTTTGAATTGTACCTGGAAGCATACCACTAGCTGGTGCAACTTGTTGAACAAAACTTTACAAAGGCCCTCCTGATTACATTTACTACCTTCTCTTCAAGCAGGAGTCATGAGTCCAGGAGGACCCCTCAAAAACTATGTCCAGGCAGTGCAATCCCATCTAGAAGAAGAGATGGAAAGTCTTAAAACCCAAAACTACTTGGCCTTACTAAGGTTGACCCACACAGTTCTCCTTTTTGGTTGAGAAGGGAACCCAGATCCTGCCAAGACAGGAGTCACCATCCCATACTTGTGCCTTATATTTTTCTAATGCAGAGTTTAAAATTTGTGTCTGTTGAAACAGCAAATGAATCGCTATTCTTTTTAGCCTATTGCTCAAGCCTGTGTAGATTTTTTTTGAATCTTTGTTATTTCATTTAAAGCATTAGCTCTTTTTTCCAGTGATGTATCATCTGCAGATCTACAGTAAGTGTCCCATCAATTACCTCATTCCCTAATCAATAAAAAGGTTGAACAGCAGAGGGCCTAGTACAAAGCTGAGTGGCGTTCCAACTTGATTCTTTCCTCCAAACTGAAGTGGCATCATTAATTAATGAACCAATAGCAGTATCTTTATGCCTGCATTTTAGCAATAGATGCAGAAAAATATCATGGAGCACTTCATCAAGGATTTCACAGTGGTCCATATACATTATGACTATAGCATATTCCCTGTTCTACTAGGTGAATAATTCTATAAAAGAAAGAGAAAATGTTACTGTAGCATGGCTTGTTTGCAACAAACCCATGCTTACATCTGTTAATTGTGGCGTGTCAAATGTTCAGAAACATTCTGATTGATAATCTTAATAGACTTGCACAATATAGAGGCCAAAGTATAAAGAGGTCTATACTTTCCTGGGTTCTCCTTCTCCTTTTTTTTTTTAAAGATAGAGACCTTTTGGAGCAAGTTCAGAAGTGTGGTCAAGAGTCTGGAGATACAATCCTATGAGAAATAGTCAAATTTCTGAAGTAAGTGTCTACAGGTCTGCGATTTATTATTGAGTCTTTTTGTGAAGAAAGGTATAAGAAATTGGATTTTCCCACAATTACATTTTCTGCATGAAACCTGTTTTATTATATGGGTCATTTTATTGTAATCACTCTCTGCTTAAGATCATTGTGAATCAGAAAATTTTAAGGCAATATTTATAGGAGCATATTTGACAATATGCATGGAAATATAAAATTGCCTTGGACCAAATTAGCCCACTGATATATTGAAAAAAGAGCTATCTTACCCTAAGATGTATAGGTCTATCTGGGAGTTCTCCTGGTTTCATATTTATTATTCTAGAGCAGGGGTGTCAAACTCGCAACGTCACATGACATGTCGCGATGTATCGCAGCTTTTTTTGCCATTGCCGGCAAAGGGGTGGGCGCGGTTTCACCATGATGCATCCGGCCCATGGGGCAGTAGTTTGACACCCCTGTTCTAGAGCATGAGGACTTAGAAATTCTTCTCTGCCTTAGATTTTATCAGTCATCTAGCACATCATTATTTCGAATCACCTCCATTTACGTTAGTGAAAATTCCTTTCTTGGTCTTGAGGAAATCCTTGAAAGTGTTGCAATTTCTGCTTTATTAAATATTGCCGCCTATTATTCCCAATCAATAACTGTCTTTTCTGATTATAGTGGCTTTCTTTGGTCCCTTTCTTTAGTTAAGTATAGGGGTAATGATTTATGAAGCTTTATTTTCTTTGTATCAATTTGCATCTTTATCAGTTTTATATATTTGATATGGTCAACTGACTTAATCAATATCCTCCTCCTCCTCCTCCTCCTCCCCATCACCTGCTGCATGCTCCTTTTGTGAGGAAACATTACACTCCAAAACGATATTCCAAATAAATGAAATATAGCCCCTTCCTAAGCTAGAGCCTCTTTATGTAGAGCTGCAGACTTTGAAACAAATTTGATCTCTTGGTAATTTTATTTCATAAAGTGTGTTTTCTGTTGTCTATTTGAGAGCTGTAGGGCTTTAAGCTTCTAAGCTTTTTCTAAAAAAAGGAGGAGGCTAATGATTAATTAGTAACACATTATTTATTTTGTTTCATCTTGTACACAATAGCGAAGGGTCCCAGTAGTTTAGAATTTTTTCTTCAAAAGTTTGAACATTACTGCTGGAAGCTTGCCTGAGCTACAGGACAAGTTGAAGAAATAAAGGAGTTTTCTGGAAAGAAATTCAAATCTCACCTGGGTAAGTTGCGGAAGCATTTCACTCCTCTAAGCAAGTATGAAGTAATTTATCATATGCAGGCATATTTGGAAAGTTTAGCAGGTGCTCCTTTTTTGCAAGGTGATGAGGTTAACTACCAAAGTTGTATGTAACTTAGATCTTCAGTGGAGTAATTAATCAAGAAATTATATTTCTTTCCTCTTTCCCCCAGCCCACATGGAGTGCTAGATATTGGTGTGCCAGACAAAACAACAGCATAGGAATAGAAAACATTTCTAAAATCTACTTGAATACATTTATTTATTAAATTGTATTTTAGAAATATTATAATAATAATAATAATAATAATAATAATAATAATAATAATAATAATAATAATAATAATAATAATAATAATAGTAAAGTTGAAAGGGACCTTGAAGGTCATCTAGTCCTGCTCAGGCAGGAAACCCTATACCATTTCGGACAAATGGCTGTCCAGTCTCTTCTTATAAACTTCCAGTGTTGGAGCATTCACCGCTTCTGGAGGCAGGTTGTTCCACTGGCTAATTGTTCTCATTGTCAGGAAGTTTCTCCTTAGTTCTAGGTTGCTTTTCTCCTTGATTAGTTTCCACCCATTGCTTCTTGTCCTGCCTTCAGGCACTTTGGAAAATAGCTTGTCTTTATTGTAAATAAATTGGATCCAATTTTTAAATAAAGCAAGGAGATTTTAAACATTCATAAACACGTTACACTTTGGGTTTTATTATGCAATAGACAAGAGGAGAGAATATAATGGGCTTCCTCCTGTTCCTCAATAACCTTGAAGAACACAAGGAAGAGCCACAGCTAGGACAATGGTGAGATAAGAGCAACTTGAATCCAAAGCAGGTAATTTGAGAAAGAGTCCAGGACTTGACTTTCCCTAGTTCTCTTTTTTTTGGGGGGGGGGGTAGTGGTGGTAGTGCAATGGCTCAGTGTTTAAAGACACTGAGCAGGTCAGCTGGACAGCCTGGGTTCAATACCAGAGCACCACATGAGGGAGTGAGCTCCTGTTACTTGTGCCAGCTTCGAAAGTCATGCAAATGTGAGTACATAAATAGGTACCATTTTGGTGGGAAGTTAACAGCATTCCATGCTCTTCGGTGTATAGATATGCTGGCCACAAGACCACAGAAGTGTTGTACGTGACTGGACAGGAGAAACTTTACCTTTACTTTTACTTTTATCTTTACCTTTACCTGTAGTTCTCTTTAGGATAAAAGCAGGGAGGGGGAAGTTCATTCAGAATTGCAAGATAATGTTACTGTAGCCCTTTAATAAAAATAGTCATAGTATTCACGATTTTGATGCCTGGTCTACCTCAAAGGGATGACAGTGAATGGCTAGTTGATGACCATGGCTTCTTGTCTGTATAAAGTGATCTGATATTGTGGTGCAGCTGTATGAATTTCCTAAAGAACTGAATGCACCTATATCATGTGCATGCTTCTATATGACAAATGCGTAACACATAAAGAATAAATTGTGTTTGTCAGGTTGAATTCATATGATTATGAGACACGATGCACCCAATCAAATGAAAAGCACTGACCTACAGAAATATTCAGCGCTGAATGGTTTATTGTAAATTTTCTAATGTTTTTCAATATTTTTAAAATCATTGTTTCGGTGAGGCAATTGTCTACATTCAAAGCATTCAAAAGAGTTTTAAACTGAAGAAAAGTACTAAAGCTGTATAAAGTTTTTTAAAGGAGTGCTTTTGCTTCAGTGATTTCCGACTTTTAGTAAATGGAAGATTCTCACCAAACCGTACATGTACATTGGAGGTACGACATGGGCTGGAAAAATACAAGTGACCACTAGAAGGCAACAAAGAGATGCCACATCCTATGTATAAGGATAAAAGAATTGTCGCTGGCAGAACGCAGGGGAAGAAGGGCCCTTTTTGCTGTGGCTCCTGTCCTCTGGAATACTGTGTCCCCCCACCCACTTGGCTGTCTGAAAGAACCTCAAAATCTGTCTCTGCTGATTGGCCTGTGGCCCCAAAAGGGATATTCCACCCTGGAAGAAGTTAATGGACTAGGAAGAAGATCCTGTCCCTATCCCATTGTATTCTGGTTTACAACTTATTTAATCTATGTTCATTTTAACATTTAATGATATCATATTTTAATATTTTGTACCTTTGCTTTTATGCTGTTGTAAGCTGCCTAAAGTCACTTGACAGTGAGAGGGGTGGCATATAAATTAAATAAATAAATCCGCACCTCCATTTTACTCTTTCAACAATGGCAAAGTTGGCAGCTAATCCCTTTAAAACATACCTAATATTCATCTTCTGGCTATTTATTGTTTAGTTAAACAGAGGACATAAGTCTTAATTTCATCTGTCTGCCCTATACAGAGATTCCTCTGCAGAAACAGAAGATAAAGTCTCAAGATTGCATCTTGAATGTGAAAGATTTGGATATGTTTTCTTTAAAAAAAATCTCAAAAACCTGATCTGAAATTGTAATTTATAATGCAACGGAGGGAAATGTTCTTAAATATGTGCCGGGAGAGGAATCCTATTAGGCATTTTCAATTTTAATTAATTTAAATATAAATGAAATCAATTTTATTTTTATTCTATGAAAGATGGATCTCAGCATACCAATTAAAGGCTAAATGCAGACATAAGGCAAGAATAACTTGTAAAATATATCCCTGTTAGCAAAAATCAAGTACTGAGTAGAACTGCTTCTTATATGTGCCACAACTGAATTCATACACCTTTCTTTGATCTTTGAAATCATAGAATATTTTTCCCCATCCCTCCCCAAAAAAGCAAAGATGCAGAAGAGATTGGCTTATGGGGCGGGGTAGGGAGACATAAGATCATTAATAGCTGCATACATTCCTGAACTTACAGAAATGGATTTTTAGGCAGAATAGAACACCTAAGTATGTATACAGTATATCTTAGGCTGCAGTCTGTTATATTTCTGCCTAGTGGTAAGTCTTACAGAATTCAAAGTTATTGTGTTTGAATTGACAAGCATACAATTACACTGTTAAACACTTAGGTTAGATACTTAGGGCTTTGTTTGCAATTGTTTTGGTCTCAGTTTTCAATTCATTCATCCATCCAGAAATCAGTATAATATCGTATTATATACAGACAGGTAAGAATGTGTATGTTTAGCAGAGAGGCAATTGTGTTTAGAATTTCTCCATTAATATGTGCTAAATAGTTACTTGCACTTGCTCCCGTCTCCCAGTTCCCCACTATCAGAAGCAATTAGCTTGCAGTGCATTGAAAACCAGGTCATAAATCTAATTCAGACACCAGAGAGCGCAGACATTTACTGAGTGAGAATAAACTGCATTTCTCCATAAATAAAGTACAGATTGAATATATGAGAAAATAAATTGTCAACAATTAAAGTAACCTCCACAGATTAACACTTCTATTTCAGAATATACTCTTGACTATCGGTGTGTAACTTCTTTTTTTGAAAAAGGAAATTTGAGATCAGGATAGCAGAAATATAACAGCCAGTTTAGTGTAATGGTTAAGGTGTCAGAGTAGAAATCAAGAGACTATGAATCCCAGTTCAGCCTGTGTCAGAAACTCAGCTGGGGGACTTTGGGCCAGTCGCTCTCCCCCAACCCCAGGAAGGAGGCAAAGGCAAACCACTTCCAAAAAACCTTGCCAAGAAAACTTCAGAAAATTGTCCGAGC
The DNA here is from genome assembly GCF_001527695.2 of Protobothrops mucrosquamatus. NCBI lineage: Eukaryota > Metazoa > Chordata > Lepidosauria > Squamata > Viperidae > Protobothrops > Protobothrops mucrosquamatus. The sequence goes on from NW_015388450.1 coordinate 46,141, forward strand.
AATCCCCAGGAGTTGAGACTGACTCAGAGGCACCAAGATAAACAAATAGCACAAACATAATCCTTTATCACAAAGTCGATCTGATTGCTAGAGATTCCTTGGAATTTTTGAAAACATCCCACCATTTAATAACATGCTTTCCACTTACATGAAGTACAGTTTCCCAGACATAATATTTCTTTATTACTGAGGGGTCCTTGGTGCTCTCTGTTAGCACTGATGATGTTACTTAGTTTGGACAAATAAAACGTCTGCAAGAAAACAACCAAGCTCAAAAAGTACCAAGGACCCCTCAATTCAATCCTGAGCTAGTCTTTCTTTATTACTGTTCATGTAAGAAGAAATAGGGCTGCACAAAAGCATAGAAAACTCTTTGCTGTCAACTTGTGTTTTGCTTGGGGTTTTGCAGACTAGGTTTTATACTCAATGGTGTTACAAGCACAAAGAAGTGGGACTTTGATTCCTGACTCTTTGATTCCTGACTCTGACTTCCAACCTGACTCTGTTCTCATAAACTCTGTTGCATGTAACCCTGCCCCTTAAAATGTAAAGTACATTGGGACTGGAAGCATGGCAATTTTTAACAATAAAGCAGAACCCACAGGTGCTTTTCCAAGAGGCAACTGGACTTTCTTGTTTTTCTTTGAAGATGTTTCGCTTCAATAGATTAACTGGATGGCTGGGAATCTCCATAGACAATAAAAGAGAACCTTATACTTGAAGATGGAGACTTTTAATTAACTTTTAATGATGAATTTTAACAATTTTTCCTCTTACATAAACTTTATATATAGTTTTTCTATTTTCACATTTTACTTGTACACCACCCAGAGTCCCTCTGTGAGGGAGCTGGCCGGTTTCTAAATTTGCGAAATACATAAATCAAATATGTAATGTGAATGGTGGATCTGGTAGCCTTCAATCTGATGCTTATCCTGTGTGCTTGTCTACAATTTCCATATTTCTCGGCTGGCAAGGATATCATATTATAAGAGATGTTGTAGGGGCATAGATCAAGGAAGGGAAGAGAACAAGCCAAAAATCAGGTTCCCGGTGATAAATCTTGTTAGTCTTTGAAAGAACCCCTCCCTTTTATTTTCCTTCCTTCCCTAAAGGAATCAATAACCAGAATGGGCAAGTCTATCTGGGAACTTCTCAGCTCAGTACTACAGTACCGTAAATTAATCACTGCAATGCCAGTAAAACCAGAAGCCTTTATTTAAGAAAAAATAACGACATATTTATATATATTATTAGTAGGTTGTTTTTTTATTCAAAAGAGTAGCCATGTGGCAAGATTGCTAGTGCCTCTTTTAAAGGAGGCAAGTTTATCCAAAGAAGATGGTAGTGAGACGTAACTAATATATTTCTGAGTTCCATCACCAAATTGTCAGCCAGTCTTTCACTTTTTTCCCTTCTGAATAAGATTTTTGAATAGATGTGCAGATTCCCAAGGATATTTTTGCAGGACAATGATCATTGGAAACCTGGAGAGGAAATAGTTTTGGTTTTCTGGATGGTATACTTTGGCTGGGAACTGGATCCCTTGTTTGTGCTAAATCTTTTCACAGTCTTTAATATTTTCCATATTTCCTTCCCAAGATGTTTGTCTGGTATGTAGGATGGAAGCAATGAAGTACAAAGGCTCTAATCCTTTGGGGCTAGCCTCTGTCACATATAAATTATTGTTTGCCTCTTGACTGTTGGTCAAAATAACTCCTTGGGATCATTGTGCCAGGGATGACCAGTTCAGTTTCTCTTTCCTTCTGAGGCTGTGGAAATACTGCATCAATGTCTGAGCTGAGTAGGAGACTGGATATGGGTGAATAAAATGAAGCTCAAAACATCAAAATGCCTTGTTAATTTTTTTTTTTTTTTAGATACAGAATTTCATCTTTCCTGAAGGACTACATTCCATTTTGGTTTTGCTTCTGGATGGTAAGATGGTAGCAAAGGCCAAAAGCATGTGAGCTTTATTTTGCTTTCTTTAACTGATATGCACCTTCCTGAAAAATATTGAGATGCCATATTGTTCTATGTGTTAATGAGGATATGAGGCTTAGATTGCTCTAAAGTGCCATGCAAGGAGTTGGTCTTGAAGAGGGTTCAGAAACGACAGCTACTTGAAAACAAGTTGGGTTTTTCAGACTACATATTGCAAATCTTGAAACAGTTTCATTGGCTTATGGTTTTTAGGACCAACTCAAAATGATCATCCATATCTTTAAAGTTTTAATAGCCTGAAGCTGCAGTTTTTATAAGATGTTTTCTAGCTTGCTTATGTGAATTCTTGTTGTTTTTGCAATGTTTGTCATTGGTGAATATGTTGGCAAAATGTTCTTTAGGTAATAGAATTGCAATCACGGAATGCAATACCATATCACACCACACCACACCACACCACACCACACCACACCACACCATACCATACCATACCATACCATACCATACATACTGTATTTGCCCTCCCATTGTCATTTTTTTTCTCATTCTGTTGGGATAAGGAAATATCCCTGAAATGATGGTTCGTGGTATTAATTAAAATGTTTCAAGTTTTTCAAAATGTTTTATAAACCATAAACACCATGAAACAAAGATAAGCAATATAAACAAAATAACTCAGATAAGCACCCTCCAACTATAATTAGCTATCGGTATGTTTCTGAATGCAATTCAAAGTGCTGTTGCTACCAGTAAGTCCAGTATGGCTCAGGATTCAGCTAAGATATTGTCTTTCTTAGCTAGTTTGCACCCACATAATCTGGGCAGCCAGGGAGTGCCTGCTGAGGGCTCCTATCTACCAGGAGATTTGGTGGCAGATATCTCCAGTTGGCGCTTCGCTCTTCTGAAACAGCGTCCAGCCTAAGTCAAGGATGAACCCTAATGACAAAATACCTTCTGGTGTTTTGAAGAGCTTTGGGGCTTAGATATAAGCTAACAGTGCCTGTATTACAATGTATGAGTATTCATTATTGTGATTTTAATCTATTTAATTCTTCTATCTTTTTAATATCAGTTAACTACCTAAAGTTCTTCTGGATTTAGAAAGAAGATAAATTGCATAAATTATACACACATATATTATTCTGCAAGCAAAACACATTCTGTCCACTTCTGAGCAATTAGTTACGGAACACCTCTAAGTTTTTTTTATTTTTTTATTTTTTTATTTTTTTATTTATTTATTTATTTATTTATTTATTTATTTATTTATTTATTTATTTATTTATTTATTTATTTATTTATTTATTTATTTATTTATTTATTTATTTATTTATTTAATTTTTACCCCGCTCTTCTCCTTGCGGACTCAGGGCGGCTGACAGCCTGATAAAAACAAATACAAAAAATACCACAATACTATCGTTAAAAACATAATTAAAATGAAATATTAGATTGGCCTTTGTAATTTAAAATTATTTTTAAAACCCCGCTAAAAATTACCCCTTAGGCCAGTCCTGCTAGTTGAAATAGCCATGTCTTAAGGGCGCGGC
>NW_015388450.1:50295-72659 GCF_001527695.2 Protobothrops mucrosquamatus
TTATAATTCCCTGGAGCCAGGCTCGTGTACCCTCCCGGGCCGCCAGTACCAGCCAGGAGGGGCACGGATCCAGTAAACATGTGGTTGCATTCAGCCTCCCCAGGATCCTGTCCACGTCCTCGGGAGCCACAGAGTCAAACTCCTCCCATATAATAGTCTCAAGACCTGCTCCCGTCTCCTCCCCCGGGGCCACCCAGTCTCGGATCCGAGCGACTTTGTCATACAGATATTGAGCAAAATCCTCAGCCCTCCCCACCAGGGGGTCCCCCCTCCCCTCAACTGAAGGAGAGAGCGGGTCACCCTGAAGAGGGTGGCCGGGCGATTATCTGATGACGCAATGAGGGTGGAGTAGTAATTAGTAGTAGTAATTACACCTCGCCACCCTCATTGCCACATATCATATTACCTATGATATCTGCTTCCTATTAATTAATTTTCTGGTAGATAGATAGATGTGGAAGCCATTTTTAAGTTAATATCCAGTAAAACCCAGATCTTGTGTTAATACAAAGGATCTGATTGATACTGAGAATAATCAGATTGCAAATGACTTAGTCCAGCACAAGTGGATGAATAAATGTCCCAGAACTGATCTCCAGCCTGGAAGTTAAAGATCTTTTTTTTTTTAGTTTATATATAGCATTGAAATAAATCTACACCAGTGGGTAGAACTTCACACCACTCATCACTTGAAGGCAACGCAATTAACCAACATTATTATCTCCATTAAGCAACAGCAGTTGCTTTTAAGTATCTTTGAGCTTTTATCTGGTTTCTTGGGAGATATCCCAATTAAGTGGATTTTACTGATTAAACATTTCTTGGGTAAATGAAGTTAAATTAATATCTCATCTGAAAGAAATCAGCTTAGACACAGATGGAATCTAACCCCCTTCTCACCTTTGGAAATGAACAGATAACTGAATAAAGTAGTTGATGAGTGGTACCCTTAGAAACAATATGCACACTGGCACAAAGTAGAGTTTGTTTTGTGTCTACTGAGTTTTAAATCTGCCTGTGTGTCAGAAGCAAAATGTCAGATCTGCATCTGAGTTAAGGAATATCCAGTATAATAAAAGATTGTCATGCAACAGTGTTGCATTCCAGATGAGATAGGAATTTAATGCATTGGCAGTTGTCACCGTTCAGAATAGTTAAGAGCCAACTCAAATTTGCCTAAAAGGGTTTTTCCATCTCCAGAATTAAATTTCCTATCTTGGCACTGAGGCTGTCCAAAAGGATTTTCAGTATTGGGAGCAGCCTAATATTTATAGATGTATGGGCTTACAATGGAATGATTTTACCATTATCTACTTCTTTAAATGTAAGGTTTGTTGTCTTCATAATAGATGTTTTTAAATGCATTGTAAGCAAGGCATACTCCTCTAATGTGTACATATTCAAATTAATTTCAGAAATATTTATTTTCTTCTATATTGCCTGAGTCTTACTGAACATGCAGTATTACTGTTTCCTCAGGAACTTAAAGGAGACAGTTTCTGCAGCCATCTTGGTGAAATTCGATTAGGTGTGCTTGAATTCAAGCAAAATTGGGCATAGATTGAGTTTACAAAACATTCTAACCAGGTCAATTGAACATTTGGCAGCTGCATTTGCACAATAGGCAAAGCTTGCTTAGTTTTAACCTTAATTAGTTTTGTGTGTACGTGTTTAGAATGTAGTAGAAATTCAGCCCATTTGGTGAATTTATGATTCAATGAATTGTGTACACCCAGAATGTGGATCAGTTCCATATGGATGCTAAAGTGTCCTCCTTTGCTCCCTAAAATTTATTGGAGAGCTTATGCATATTATACGTTTGGTCTAGTTGTCAAGGCAACTACACCAAGGATAGAAAGTGGGAGAGTGTGAGTTCAAGTCCTACCTTAGCCATGAAAACCATGGGGGTGAGTCACTCTTTCTCAGCCCAACCCACCTCACAGGGCTGTTGTGGGAAAAATGATAGGAAGAAGGTATGTGGGGTATGTTCACTGACTTATTTGTAAAAATAATAAAGGCAGGAAATACATACATACATACATACATACATACATACATACATACATACATACATACATATATACATGTATACATGCATACATGCATACATGCATACATACATATGCAGAGAGGCCCTTTATAAATAGCACTAAGTTGTGGGAAAGGGATGTAACTTTGCTTTCTCCCCAGACTCCCTCCCAGACCCTCATTTAGATCAACATTTATCAACCTACCACTGTGGACTCCAGCTCCCAGAATTCCTCAGCCAACATGGTGCAGGTTGAAAAATAAATGATTTTTCAGGCAGTTTGCCAGAAAAGGCTGTGGCACCCTCCCAGTTTATACACATTCCAAGGGACAAAAATTGTCCAAGAAACACTGCAAATAAGTCTGTTCATTGAAATGACATTTCAATGGATAATAAAGTAAAAAAGCAAAACTATCTTCCTTCTGTCTATTTATTTTGAACTGCTCCCAACACTTCTGGGATACAGCAGGTTGGCCAAAGCTGATCTACCTACTGAACTTTTACACACGTGGTTATAGAGTATATCTAAGGGGGGGGTTTTACAAGTATTATGAAAGTCAGAGAATTTATCTGATATAAAACGATAGTTATAGGGAAATAAAATCCTGTCACAAAAAGTCGCTTTTTTCTAATAAGCTCAATATCAAATTCACAGGAAATATGTGAAAACTTGGTTGGTAAAAGTAGTCTTCACATAACAACTATCCTATTTAGTGACTTTTTGAAGTTATTCTAACACTGGAAAAGTAATTTTATGACCAGTTCTCATACTTATGGCCATTGCAGCATCTCACAGTCACTGACAGAGATTTGGGGATTTTGCAACCACTGAACTTTTATAAACATTGCAGCATCCTGTGCTCATGTGATCAAGATTTGGGTATTTCACAACCAGCTTCTGACAAGCAGAGTCAATGGAGAAGTGGCAGTAAAGTTACATGGTGGGGTCACATGAAGCTTTGCTTAACTATTGTGTCATTTAATGACGGAATTGCTGGTCTCAATTGTGAACATTAAGTGAGGACTATCTGTATTCAGCAATTGTCTATTACAGCAAAGATAGAATAAGAGTAGGAACTATCTTTAAGCTCTTGCATCTATATTTTGTACAGCACCTAACACTCTAAAATGTTTCATACTTCTGTGCATGATGGAGAAGGGGAGAGGGAGAAAGAATAAGAGAGAGAGAGAAATTAAAATGGAGGTAAAAAGCAGCAAGTGAAGCCTGCTGACTTAATTTTTGCAAAAGCCGGCAAACACGCAATTGAGTCGAGGGACTACAGAGACTGGGGAGGGAAGTGCTTGGGGAAAATAATATTGTGATTATAATATTACTTTGGAATGCTGGATGGTGCCAGAGGTCAATCAAATTGCCCTTGTGTGGTATTATTTATGAGTAGCTTTGCTGTTTATTGTCAGTTTCCATCTGGAAAAAAGAGGGGCTACAATTTAAAGAGTGACCTGGTTAGCAATTTTAAAACAAAAAATATATATGTAAATATAGAAGAGGTCAAAATATGACTCATATCCATTAAACTATATCAAACAGACTTCCTTTTAAAACAAAAAGTGGGGGCGGGCTTGACGTCCCTCAATTCAGTACGTTTCTAAAACCTATTTCTTTGGAAGTACAAATTGGGATGAGGGTGAAATTTAAGAGCAAAATGACATTTTGAGACTTTGTTCATTTCATATTTATCACTAGCTTGTTTGCTAATTTTAATTTGCAAGAGGCAATTCTTCCAGCTAACTGGGTGCCTCAATGGGCCACTGATTTCTTTGAAGTGACAGTCTGTAAATATGCATAAAAAAGAGATGCAATTAGCGTGTGTGTGGTTCAGTGCGGCCTGATTTCATTGGCAAGTTTACCCACAGTGTTGATAAGCTACATTATCTAGAAATTGGCCGCTGAAAAACAGCACCTCTGATTGCCAGCAAAGGTTCCAGATAACAGGGTGCTGAAGAGAAATATAATTGAGGTTGAATATGTTAACCAAGGTGTCACATGCTCCTTAGAAGCGCTAATTTATCAGCATGTTGGAATTTTTATTAACATTTGGAATGCATTTCTACCACACTAATGAAGTGGAATTGGCAGTGCAGGTTTTAGTTATTGTCATTTCTGAGGAGTTAAATGTAATTTCTCGTTAGGCACAGTTATGTAAATATATTTATACGGGGACTGGGGGAGGGGGAAATTAGAACATTTCTTCAAATATAAATATTGTTTTGTATATGTTGTTAAGGAAGAGGATGACAAGTTGGCCATTGTTTAAAGCCAAGCCACCTCTGTTTGTGAAATCTGAGGGTCTCATTCTCACCAAAGCTTTCCTGATGGATAGTTTGTTTTCTTTCTGGAAAATATCTAAACTGGAAGGCACTGGGAGTCATTGTCATGTCACATTCTTTACTGTAAGGTCACAGTTCATATGACTGTTGGCTTTAAATTCAGCAAATAAAAATCTGAGGTTCCAGGTTTTAGAAATACAAGCACCTGAGACTCTGTATTTGTTCAGCTCGGTGCGAGCTTGCCATAAGAGTAACAGCCAGTATAATTGGCATGTCCATTTCAAAAACATTTATTTGCAAGGAACTGGTGGCAAGTCACTTTCAATTTAGATGACATGACTGTTTTTGAAGGAAATATTTCAATTGGGGCATTATGCTAACTAAGGGGTCACTAATGGGAAAATAAATGAAAGATACAAGGGATCGTAAGCAAAAGTAAAAACTGGATTAGAAGACATTTGAGGAAAATTGTGTTTGAAATTTCCGAGGAAGGAAAGAAATGCAGGATGCCAAGTATTCTCCACATATTCTGGTTATTATTATTTTTTTCTGAATGAAAAAGGAAGGCTACAGCTTTCTTCTGAATCAGAATGGCACATTACAGCTGAAAGAGGAGGAAAAGAAGGGAGCCATGACCAGCTGTTTTGTGTAAAGGGAACTGAGGAGATGCCTTTTCTCCATTCAGAAAATATGAAACTGCTTGTGCAGTGCTGCAGGCTCACAGACATCCCAGCTAGAAAGCTGGCTCAAGTCACATGTCATGCTTTACCTGGCACCTGGAGCTATAGATGATGACTAGCTATAATTTAGTTACTGAAGGAGGGCAAAGAATGGAACGTTTAGCCAAAAAGACCTTGATCCCATCCAAACTCTAGACAACCCTCCCAGGGTTCAATTTCAAAGCTGAAATTGTGAAGTGCAATTTGTCATAAATGTGTGTGTGTTTGCATAGGTGAATGCGTGTGTATATATAAACCCACAGACTCTCCTGCATTTTTACATTCCTTTAAAAAAACAAAAACAAACCTCAAACATAGTTCTTGTCTTACAAAAAAACAAGGACTGATCCCCCTCAATACTGGCTAACACTGCAGGGCCTCAGATGGCTTCTGTACAGAGCTTTTAGTTCAGTGGAATAAATGAATTGTGGGTGGCTGAAGAACAGAATTAATTTTGCTTTGGAAGAGGTATTTTTTTACCTCTCTGAACAACTTCATGTTAGTCTCCTTATTAAGTTATTGCTTCATCTAATCAAGAAAAAAAAGTATTGGTCCTTTCAGTATGGCTGTAACACAAAATGAGAAAGCAATGCTAGGTCTCCTAGCAGGATAAATAGATAGGATAAATAGATGGAGGGCTGACAACCAACATTTTAATTCTTCTGCATTACGTGTTTCTCTCCTGGTCATTTCTATCTGTAGCATTCAAATTATTTCAGCGATTGCTAGGAAAGATGTTGCAACTGCATTCTGCATTACAAAATGAAAATAACAATCTTCAAATCAAATTTGTTTGTTACTTGTTCATAGTAAGCAAGCATTATTTTGTCTTATGCAAATTACTACATTTTCTATTGTCCCATAATAGGAAGGTTGAATGAATAAGAAGTGTGCACCATATTCTAGTTCCCCAGATTTTTTTCAGCAGCCTACTTGATTTGCAATAAGGGAAAGGTAGATCAACCTATTTTTTAATTCACATTTCTTCCATACGTAAGACCATTCTTTTCAGCTCTAGATTATCTGCAATTTTGAATAGAGTTGGCATACACTGTAAAAGCCAGTGGAAAATTAATTTCTAATTTATATGAAAGGAGCAATGATCAGATGTGATGGCTACTGGTCATCTCTTTAATGAGAGTTTCCATCATTACATTGCCCTTGGACCAAATATCTGAAAACAAACTTATGAAAAATTCTGAAATACTTTTACATCCACAAATTTAGGCTGGAGGAGAATATATGTAAGGATTACTCTTAATCCTCAACCTATTTTCTTTGCAGAGTTCTCCTTCCCATCACAAATTTGGTTGGCTCCATGTCCTTTTCTAATAGCTTCGTCCTTCCAAGCATTACATTTTGGCCTCAGGAGTGAACAAGTCTTACTATACTTTGAAGTGCAACCACTTTATTATTTTCTTGGCTTGTCTATTTTCTAAGAATACTATGTTCTTCTTTCACACTCTGCCATGCTTTGGAAAAAGTTGCTTTGGTTTTCATTTTAGGACCAGCTGCTACGTCCAGGTGGGATGCATAAGCAGCAGTTCTTCAAACTAAATATAGGTGGATTTGCACCCTGTAGTTTTTATGAGCCCCTACTGAGGAAAAATAACTCACTTCAAATAATTAGAAACATAATCCTTTCATTTCTAACTGGTAAGTGAAAGACTTGTTTTCCTACCAGAACTGGTCAAAAAACCATGGAATAATCAGACTTGAGGATTCATATGTGCACAGTAATGATTCTTGCAGTTTAAAACTGGAAACATCTGGTGCAAATGCACAAAATGAATCACATTATCGCCATTAAACTACTCTATACTACTATAATCTTCCTCTATAAATCATGATGGTTCTCGATTTCATTCCTGTCTTTCTTCATTTAATATTGGTTAAATTCACACGTTGCAACTTCACTTGTTCATTGTTTAGTTTGAAATGCCAATCTTGGGATTAGCGCTGTCAATATAGGCCAACTGGGATATAATATCATGAACTTTTGTGTATTCATTAAGACCAGATATATTGGAATTTCCAGTGAATATTAAGTACTAACATAGCAGAACTGAAACAAATACACTTTATTTTTAAACATCCAGGAAAATAATTAAAAAGTAGATATGTTTATCAGTGAAAGGCCTATAAAATGGGGGCCAGAGAAAGAATTTCCTAGGGAGAGAATTCAGTAATGTAGCTACCATGAACTGAAACCTTGGCATAAGTACCTCTCATTTTATTTCAAATGGCAGAAGCAGTTGTCTAAGACTTTTAAGAATGATGTGGTCTACTTTGATCTTCTATAGTGCCAGCCGTATCCAAACACTTGGCTTTAGAAGAAATTCTGTAGATGAACTTCAAACTTCATTTCAGACCACCCCACTGCTATATTTCAACCACTTTGATTCCCCAGTTTTAATTCCCCTCTTCTTGCCTTCTCATTCCTACTGCTCGGTTTCTGAACTTGGCTCCTTGTCCAGACTACTTGTACTTTTCGGCTTTACTTTTAAACCTATTTTCTATCCTGCCTTACCAATGTCAACAGAAGTAGCCAAAAATCTTTCCATCCTCTTCTGATAGATGGCCAGCCAAATTAACCTGCAATATGGGAAACAGGAAGAACAGAAAATAGGAGAACGATTGCAAGAAACAGATGTTGGTGAAGTTTCCAACTCACATTTTACTGAACGTATATAAGGAGCTATATAAATATAAATGGCTACGCTGGCACTCCTACAAATCTGTTAGGCACTTAAACAGTTATCAAAAGGCTTTTTCAGTGTGAAATCAAATATTTAATATGTATTTACAGCAATAATATTTGCATGTGTTAACAGAGAATGTATCAACAGAGCACATGTTAGAGCAGTAATAAAGCATGTGTTAACAGAGAAATAAACTCTAAAAGTAATGCCATTTTTAAACCTTTAAAATATTCCAAACTTCGTAGTTAAGATAATATGTTTATTACAAAAAGTCCAGTTGCTCCAGAATGAGGAACAAGCTTTTCAGTTCCTTACAACTATGTTAGATTGATTATTAAAAATGGGGATATTGAAAGTGCTAACAAAAGAAGATGAATATGACTTGGTGTTAGAATCGAATTTAAAACCTGAATGCTTGCAATAAACTAAAAAGCTAGATGGTATCCCAAACATCACCTCTAGGGGGAAATCTCAACCTACCTTTACATTTACATCAAATCACTCTCCTGTTTTATCTTTTCAACTTTTTAAATATTACATCTAAGTTTGTACTTTTGATATTTCTAATTTTTAGCATTTATGTAGAACACCACATAATTGCAGAAAAGATAATAGTCACATACCCTAGGGTCTAGTGTACACTTATGTTAAAAGTACAGCTTTTATTGGCAACTAAAGTAATAACCTTTCCCTGTCAAATTGCTTTAAATTAAACTTAAAAAAAATACTGGCTGATATCCACATTTAGTAATTGTCAAACATTAGCATAACATCAAAACCTAATGCTGCCTAAATTTTAGGCTTAAAAATAATTATTTACTGAGGTAAATTCTGCATTATATTAGATTTAACTGAGGGAGAGAGATGAAAAGTAGATTTATTGCGTATGTAAAAAAAACTATTCTGTAAACTTGACAGGAATATGGGATTTGAACTTATGCCTGCCATAGCAGACAAAAAAGGAAGATATTTGCTTTATATCCATATGACCCATCAATCAATGACCACGTTTAAAACTAGTATCAATGTTGTGCTTAGATGGCATTTGGTATCCTGGATGATATTTGATGACTTTAGACTCCTGTCCTTTGTGCTAATCATCCTGGCAACACACTTTTCAACAATTTTCAACATATGGAGACCTGGCAAGGATGATTCATTTATGGGTATTCAAATTTGCAGGAATTGGCTAAACCAACATTAAATACAGATGATTCATATTTTTGTATTTTATCTAATCCCATATACATAAAATGCAGAAAAGAGATGAAATTTTCTAAGAAACCAGCTGGCAAAAGAAACTGTAAGTTGCTTGTGGATATCCAAGGAAAAATAAAACCTAATTCTATTCATGGGCCACCCAGATGATGATAATGCGGATCACAGAAATTGGGAATTGTGATTCTATCAAATGGAAGGCTGCATTAGGCTAATGGTCCCTTTTATGCACTGTGAAACACAGCCGAATGGTAGCAATGTTTTAAATAGTCACTTTCTAAAAGTAAATATGTAGGCAATAGTAGACAGCAACAATGGGGGCCAAAAAGGAAATGATCCCTAACAGACAGAGCATACCTTCCTAAATAATTTGATATATGTGCCCAACATGTGCCCAACATATGAAAATCTAGTTATTGGGATTCAGGAATTTCCTGTGACTGTAGTGTTTAAACTTACATCTAAGATTTCCAGTATAGCTATATTGAGATGGCATATTCGTATATCCAAAATATTCTTCTGTATTTCAAAAGTTTCTTGCCCATTGTCTGCAACATATTCTCTGAGCAGTTCAAATTGATCCTTTATAACTACTCGTATTATTCGGGCTACTTGTAGTAATATAGTTTTAACAAGCTTCATTAATTCTGCAAAGGAAAGAAAGTTTGCTTGACAGACTCTTAACAGTTTCTAGAAGAGCTATTAAATTTGTGAACCTGTAATTTTCTTACACTTAAAAAAAAATCCCAGTTGTGTCCCCCTCCTTCTCCCAATAGACTGTTTTAAGTTTGAGGAATTGGAGATGTATATAGGATGTCACAAATTACATATTAATGTGGAAGTGAGGCTATTTGCTTAGGATTCCTCCAAACAATTAAGGCCTTAATTGCACTTCCAATTAAAATAATCCGTTGTACTGACTGAAATATACCTTTTAGGTTGCTTTTTAAAAGCCATTTTCATATCTTCCAGAATTTTCAGTTTCCTTCAGTTTAAGCAGGTAGAATCCCAGTTCTGTGTTTTTTATATCTCGTGCACGATGCTTGTAAAAAAGCAGTGGGACTTTGTGAAGTTGTGGCCTTAATTCTTTTTCATACCACTGACTACAAATAAGAAATTTACTGTCTCTTGTATGGCAATTCAATCCCATTCAAAGGCTACCAGTAATATTCAGGAGAGAATCATCAAAGGATCCTTTTGCATTTTGAGTATACCATTTTATAACCGGGGTAAATTGGCTTTTCACCTGATATCATTCCTGCCCATTGATATTTGCAGAGTTGTGCTGAGGAAGATGGACCTTTTTTTTATGTCAGGTGAAAGCTTTCCATTTTTGAAGGATTTAATTATTTAGTCTCTGCCTAACTCCATCTAACATTAAATAATACATGGCATGAAGCTTAAAAAAGAACACAAATGTCACTCTTTGGTTACCTAGATGAACGTTCTGCTAAACCCATAAATGATTAGACCTGCAGAGGGTGGCCAAGGACTCCTGTTGATGTCCAGAGCTGATTGCATTAAGGGTTGTGTCTATGAGTGATCAGAAGAAAGAGTTTTAACATTCTTTGTGTAAGCCCCGTTCTTTCCATGAAGATTGCAACATGCTCTGAATGTTAAATTAAAAAAAACCCATGCAATTGCTGTAGAGTTATTAAAAGTATTTTTACACTGCATCTCAATGAAACAAGTCCTCACAAAGCCAATAAATCAGAACAAAAGGTATCCATTAAAAAAGGAGGCAATAATTATACAAGAACAACTTTAAAAGGTGTTTTTTTTTAAAAGTCATTTACAGTATATCAGCCTGCATGCCAGAGAAGCTCTGGGCTTTTTCCAAATAAGCAACCTACAAACCACAACAATACTGAGATAAGGACATTCAAAGAGCATGGGGTATCAGAAAGACTGATATAATTGGATGCAGTTTAAAGTATTACACCGTATGTGTTAATTTAATGTACAGTTAGTTAATCCTCGCTGGGTTGAAAACTCTCTGTTATAAGGGAAGGAGAAGGATTTGTTGTCAGAAGAGTGAGCCAGTGGAAAGACGGAGTTCACACATCCAAATCGAATGAATGCAGTTAGGTACAATCTCTTCCTATTAGCTATAACAAAGTTGGGATAAAATTAGTCTCCACTGACTTAAATGGAGCAGGCAAGTATTAGAAGAACTATTGGTTCAAAATTCCTTTGGGAAGAATAACGCAGTTTAAGAATTGGTGTTTAATATTTATTGCCTGAAGCCTGAACAGGTCTTTAGATGCAAATCTCATTTCAGTGAGTGCTTCAAAATAATTTTCTCCATCTGCTTTTGGATGTTTCAGTATTTGCACATTAGATAAGCTTTTTGAAAGTTTGGCATAATTTTCAAATTTGTGCCAAACTTTGCTGTAGGAATGCATAGAAGATGTTCCTCCCTTATACTTAAGCATGACATTATTTGTAGGAAAAGGCACATTTTTGGTCACTAATTGGTGCAGTGACTTTCTTTTTTTTTACCTTGACATTAATACTACCAAGATATCAGTTGATAAGGTAGAGATTCTCTCTGATCTCCACATTTCCTTTAAATCAGGGATGGATTATACCTGTAAGTAAATCTCTCTTTTGTGTACCACTCTTCTAAAAATAACATTTCAGCTAGCAATGCTTTATTCAAGAGAGGAATAAAAGACCTTGGAATAGCCTTCATTCATTTCCCATTTTGAAATATGCTGTAAAGTGATCTATTTATTTACATGAAAGAAAGAAAAAAAATACACCTTTTGCAATCTACAGAACGCTTTGAAAAGTCCCTCGAAAGCTTTTCGTCTTTTGCTGTAGCTTTCATTTTCTGCAGTGGAGAGAGTCTGTATTACTTATTCCTGGTTGTGTGTGAATGAATAAGTATGCTTCTGAATAACCCTTTTTGAATGACCACTTGTATTTTGTTATGAAAGTGCATTAAAAAGTGAAAAGGGAAACCAAATCTCTCTCTCTCAACAGAATAAAACTTCTCTCGCCAGAATAAAAGGCCATCTTATGTAACTGGATCTTGCAAGAAGAAAATTTAACCTTAACATAATCTCTCTTCTTTATACTGCTTTTTTTTCTAAATTGGAAAATTATGGCCTAAAATAAAATACAGGTTGGATACAGATTTAATGATCTGTAAAGCAGAGGGCAGGAATGTTCAGAAAATGGTGCTGCTATCAACTGCTGCTCCTGAGAGATGTAACTGTCAGTTTGCTGAGTTTTCCTGCCTTCAGGTATTTTAAAACTTTGCCAGAGGATAAGGGGAACCCCCTCCCCCACTTCGGTGCCTTTACTCTGGTTTGAGGATCATCCTTCTCTACCACTATTAGTGGAAACGTTTCTAAAGCAGAAAGGCTTTCGTGCACTAAATCAGCAAATCGAACGGATAGTGGGTCAGGATAGCTGTCATCTACACATTCTCTTCACGACCTGTTTTCCTTGTTACCTTCTGGGAGGAGGCTTCATGGTATCTGAAGAAGAACATCCAGATTCAGCCAGAGTTTCATTCCATACAGCATTAACCTTGCGAACTCTCAAGCTTCCTCCTTCCGTTATATATTCAAGATGGACAGTATTTAATATTTATTTGCTACGTATATGTAGGGATGTGGGTCTATACATATGTTGTTCATAGTATGTTTAGTGTGTGTCATGTATGTGTTTCACTTTGAGAGAGGGCAACTAAATTTCATTTTTGATGTGTGCCATTGTGCCCACAGTATAAAAATGACAATAAAGGTTATCTTATCTTATCTCACCACCCCATCACAGCCCAAAATCTTAATGGAAACAGAAAGAAGAAGGAATTTACTTTTTCTCAGAGACAGCATGGCTCACCTGTGTTTTGTCTTGAGGACGATATCTTCAAGGAAAGCTGTGTCACGATTAGGGGGCTACCTGAGGCAGAAGTTGTTGGATGGCAATTGTTGGAGGACAAATGACCCTTCTCGCGTCTCCTGAGCCAGCTAGTGTAATATCCTCACTCCTCATCATTGTTGAAATAAATTGCATCAGTGTAGTTGGAATGGGACATTTGAAGATAATATCTATAGCTCAGGGTTTATCTGTGGAGTCCTTGGTACTCTCCGAGTTTGGTTGTTTGTTTACCAGACTAGTTAACATTTTCAGAGATGTTGCCTAGTCAGGTAACAAAACATCTGCAAAGAAACAATCAAGCTCAGAGACCACCAAGGACTCCACATGAAGACATTTACCCTGTTTTTTTAAATTTCTAGTAGCAAAGTACCCAAGCAGTTCCTTACATTCATATATAAATAATTTGATAACAGAAGTGCAGTGTAAGGCTGAACTTCTTCAAGAAACTATGGGACCTACTATTCTACTCACTCCAGTGTCCCAGGTCAGGAGTCAACAAACTACGGCCTGTAAGCAAAATCTGGCCCACCACCTGTTTTAATACAACTCTGGGCTAAGAATGGATACCCAAGTGGGCAACACATTATCTGGCCTCAACTGAGCTCCTAGGATGAGGTACGGAGGGTGATGGCACCCTGGGTATCAGCAGACCAGTAGCATCCAATGGTTGCTGCGCTCCTTCATCTGCAGATCTGCCACCCATGCCTGTGAAGGCAGAGGATATCCAGCCCTTTGCCAAAAAACATTTGCCAACTCTTGTCCTAGATCTATAATATTTGTTTATTAAGATGTTTAAACATATTTTTATAACTTTTATTATTTATAAATTGTAATCAAAATTGTTACAATTTTATAAAAACCATATAATTGTTATAATTTTTTTATTACTTCAAGGCTTCTAAGAATGAAATAAAATAAATAGCAGTAATTATTTTAAAAATGTTAAAAGGAATGTTAAAAGGAAGCAGGGTTGTTGTTGTTTTTTAAAAAAAACATTGGTGCAATAAATATACAATGTATTGAAATCTGACTTCTTTAATTTTTCCTAATATGAGTGCCTTTCAGTTTTCTGAATTTCCACTGCCAGAATTCTTAGCAGTTGCTCCCCTGGATGAGAAATTCTGGGATCTGAAATTTAGAGGACAAGAGGAAAGATTGTTACAGTTAATCACCTCGCCTAGCTTAGAAAAGGCCCTCCTAATTGTGACTCACTTGCCCTGCCACAGAGAGGAATCAAAGGGCAAAATTTGGGCTAGCCTCATAACAAGGGATTGAAGGAAATAACACTGTAATGATATGTTTCTCCCCCCCCCCTCCACTCAAAGTACAGGCATTATTATTTGTTCTAGCAGGAATCGTTGTGAGAAATGAACTGGAGCACAGCAGATCAGCCTAGCAGTGTGAATAAATGCCATGTAAATAAGCAAAAAAGCTGGTACAGAAGTCGATTTGAAAAGCAACAACTGCTGCATCTAAAGGTCTCAGCGAATGTGCCTTATGTACATTTGCTTGGTTAGGAACAACTATTTGTTTATTCTTTGCTGTGCATATAACGCTTTAAGAAAACCCTTTTCCCTGGGCATTTAAAATGCAACACGTTCCAGGATGCCATTAATAACTGTCCAGCAGAGAGAGAGAGAGAGAGAGAAGGAGAAAAGGAGAGGGAGAGAGAGAGAGAGAGATTTTTTAATTTCCTTCATCTGATCTAGGTCTTTGATAAATACTACAGACAAACTGAGTGCTGCAGGATCAATCTTGACAGTTCTTCAATAAAAGGCGGTGTGGCTCTTCATCAGCATCTTCCTTTCAGTGACAGCTGCTTTGTTCTCCTTCCGTCAGATTCTCTAGTTAACACATCAAAAGTTTATCTGTGTACACGCAGTGCGGGAGAAAACAGTTCAAATAGGCAGAGGCGTCACTTTTAACTCTTCCCTGCATCCGCCACGGTGTGCCTCCCAAAAGGTGGGGCAACTTACACCGAGTGTCAGCAAATGTTAAGCGGTTCTCCATGGAGGGGCTCTGAAGTAGAGGAGGATTATCTTAAAGCTCCGGTGGGTCAGTTAACCCACTTACTGTCCAAAATTAGTTTTCTTCTAAAAATCATTCCAGGATATGACAAGTTCAGTTCTTAACAACTGGGTCATTATATCGTGTTTGCAGGGGGAGGGATGACTTACGCTAAGGATGGAAAATTAGTCCTAGAACAAGTATGGCGGCATAAAATTTGCATGTTTTAATGCTCAGGAATTACTTATTTCATATGTAAGTTTTAGAGTTTCTAAGGAAATTCTTCAATCCCATACAGTTTTCTTCACCTGATTTAAGGCCTATCAGGGTTACTTAGAGTGAATTATCAATCTGGAACAAAATATTGAGTTGATTACTTCAGTCCAGTCTTCCCCAATCCCTAACTGGGTTTGGATTGCCAATGGCAGACTTTCTAAACCAGGGGTGTCAAACTGCCGGCCCGCGGGCCAGACGTGTCATCCGGAAGCTGTGCCCACCCTATTGCCGGGGATGGCAAAACTGTCCCGATGCGTTACGCGACGTCACATGACGTCGTGAGTTTGACATGTCTGTTCTAAACAATGCCAAATTTATAAATTGAATGTGCAACTATTCAAAGTACAGGAAATAAATGATGTGAACTCTTGGTATGCAAAGGCTAGATTTAGTAGTACATATAACTGAGACCTGGGACGATTCCTATAATTGGGATAAAAAAAAACTGAAGGATCCAATTTATTCAAAAGAATAAAACAACAACAACAACAACAACAACAACAACAATAATAATAATAATAATAATAGAATTGGAAGGGACCTTGGAGGTCTTCTAGTCCAACCCCCTGCTCAGGCAGGAAACCCTATACCATTTCAGACAAATGGTTGTCCAGTCTCTTCTTAAAAACTTCCAGTGTTGGAGCATTCACAACTTCTGGAGGAAAGCACTAGCCAAAAATATTAACATTTGCTCAGAAATCAAGGTGAACAAAACTGCTTTAAAATAATTGGACAATGAATAAAAGCAATATTGTTACAAAACTCTATTATTGCTCATCAAACGAAAAGTAAGATGCAGATGATGTTTTTTCCAAATTAAATTGCAGAACTTTAAACTGTAGTTC
Organism: Protobothrops mucrosquamatus; assembly: GCF_001527695.2. Taxonomy (NCBI): domain Eukaryota; kingdom Metazoa; phylum Chordata; class Lepidosauria; order Squamata; family Viperidae; genus Protobothrops; species Protobothrops mucrosquamatus. Next base: position 66,275 of record NW_015388450.1, read on the forward strand.
TATTTAATTCACTCCTGACAGTCTCATTAAATGACTTGGAAGAAGATATGGAGCAAATCCTAACAAATTTGTGGATGATTTGATAGAATAACTAAACCTAACACAGAGTAATAATATTCAAATTTAATAGAAACTAATGCAGTTAGGGGAATAGAAAACAAGCACAGGTACAAGATGGAGGAGACTTGGTTTACTAATAATACGTGCAAGAAAGACATTGGGATAATAATTGAAAACTGAACAATCAGTATTATGATGTATCTACAGAAAGGGCACATATGTCTCCAAAAGATGGTTTCCAAATCACACAAAGATATCTTTCCATTGCTTTCCATTTGATCAGGCCTTATCTTGAACATCAGTTGGAACAAGTTCAGAGACAGAGAATGAGAATCATCAGAGAACCAGAAGAAAAATTGGAGGAGATGAGTATATTTAGCTTTAAGAAGAGACAATGGTAGGTTAGCACACTTCAAATAACAAATAGCATTCAAGTGAGGAAAAGTTTCCTTATCATTATACGCAGTTGAACAGTTGAACCCAATTGGTGGGCCCAATTCATTGGAGCTGTTTTCAGAACACCTCTGGAGTTGGAAGAAACTGTTTATTTGTTATTTGGTTAGGAAAAAATACTAGGAAAAATGTTTTTCTGATAGATATTGTCCAAAAGAAGTATGACCTCAGGTGAAGGAGAAGGTATCTTTCCATAGTTCAAGCATGTATAGAAAGGACATACAAGCAGGAACACACATTGGGATCTGAATTGTTGTAAATATGGAGCTTTCATCAAATGTAGAAGGAGATGGGGTGCTGGGATATGTAATTGTCAATAACAAGCTTCCCCTACCCAAGAGAACTTCAGCTGTGATAGATAGATAGATAGATAGATAGATAGATAGATAGATAGATAGATAGATAGATAGATAGATAGATAGATAGATAGATAGATAGATAGATAGATAGATAGATAGATAGATAGATAGATAGATAGATAGATAGATATTTCTTTGGTGATTTGAATTATGGCCTATGGAACATGCATTCAGGATGGCAAAAGAAAGCTGCTTAGTTTGCCCAATTTTTTAGGGTCTTCAAATCAGGGTGGCTTGAGGAACACACTTCCAAGTGTACATTTGTTTATCAATACTGCTGGATGTGCTGTCACTTACCCCTTGCAGCTCACTCTGTCAATATTTCATACTGCTATAATGGTATAATGTGACTAACTAATGGGAATGGCCATTAGCAGCACTGATGCAATTTGCAAATTTCAATCTATATTTTATGGACCAGAAAAAGAGCCCAAAGACCTGTGAGAAGAGAAGAGAGAAATAGAGAAAAAGAAAAAAGAGAAAATGAGACTGAAATACACTTTCTTATTGCCACCTTCCCCCGGATAGACTGACCCTATTTCATTCAATACATATTACACACAAAATGCATGTGGTGGGGTTTTTTTTTCTTTTGCCAAATGAGCAAAGGAAAAAAAGGGTTTCTTTTATCTAAACAACAACTGTACTCCTGTGTTTGTTTGTTTTTTGAGAAGTACAGAATTGACATTATTTAACTATAGAGGGAAGGAAAGTAAAACAAGCAGGGCAGGAGAATCAGATTAAAGAAATGGACAAGGACTGACATCAAGGTTATATTTCTTCTCAAAAAAAGATATGATAATAGATAAGTGGATGGATGGATGGAAAAATGATAGTTGGGTAGATGAGTGGATGGATAGATGGATAATCATAGCTACCTCATAACAGGGAGCAAACACATGTAAGGCAGATATGTTTGTAAGACATATGCTAAATGCACATTAAAAATAATAATTATACATCAAAGAAAAATACAGTATACTGACCATAGTAGTGAGAGCAGTAATCAAGCAACATTTGTGCTTAATTAGTTTGTGTCCTGCTTCAGGAATATTAACATTGCAGAGCATGGTAACACCTAGATAAGAAAGTTCCAAAGTCAGTACACAAAATTCATCTAGTCAGGTGTATCTGAAAGTGAAGTAAAATTGCTCCTGATTCCTAGGCTGTCTAGAAATAATGCCTCCTCAAAAATAAAACCTATTACCAAATGCAAGTACAGTAAAAATTACTTCTTAATGAGCAGTCTGTTCCTTAGTTCTCATGCATTCTGCTTATATGTCTGTTTCAAATTATTTTTTTCATTTTTGGTCCCAAAGGTGCTTGTTTCATAGGGCAACTGGACTTTCTTGTTTTTCTTTGAAGACATTTCGCTTCTCATCCAAGAAGCTTCTACAGCTCTGACTGGATGGTGGGGAAGGGCAAGATTTATACTGCATGCAGACCCCATCATCCAGTCAGAGCTGAAGAAGCTTCTTGGATGAGAAGCGAAACGTTTTCAAAGAAAAACAAGAAAGTCCAGTTGCCTCGTGAAAAAAGCACCTTTGGGACAACCATGACCTGGATGACTGAGAATCTCCATAGACTTTCATTTTAGTCATTTACTTTTATACTCATTTGGCACTTATTAATTCTTGTTTTTCTTTTAACATAACACATTTTAAAACTACCCCTGAATCCAACTTACTTTTATGTTTTATTATGACATACTATACACAACTCTCACTACCATATAATAAAGCGGGCATCCTTCTCATACATAGTTTTGCTTATTTCAACAAACATTGATTTCTTTCAACGTACCACACATTATCCATTACTTTTCTGCTAGCATAAGCATGTCTTAAAATGCTCCCTCCATTTCCTCGTCTTAATTATAATATAGATTCATCTACTTCCAGTAGTTTTTCACCATTTGTGTACAGCAGGTAATCATTCGCTCCAATTTCCCAGCTACCTTGGTCTATAATATGTCCAATTTCAGATCCCTTAATTCTTACTGCATCTTACATTTTATTTATGCTAGCTACAGATCTTATTTATTTATTTATTCATTCATTCATTCTTTCTTTCTTTCTTTCTTTCTTTCTTTCTTTCATTCATTCATTCATTCATTCATTTATTTATATCTTATTGCAGGGGTGTTAAACTCAATTTCATTGAGGGCCGCATCAGCATTGTGGTTGCCCTCGGGAGGCCGGGTAAGTGTGGCCAGGGTGGGTGTGGCCTACTGGGTGGGTGTGGATGGAGTAGGTGTGGCCTACTGGGTGGTCATGGCCAGCTCTACATTGTTCACATCAAGGGTGCTTGTGGGGGCCTGGGCAGGAGTGGGACAGATCTGAGGGTCTCTGGCAGAAGGGGGTGGAACCGGGGCAAGCACCAAGGCATGGTCCATTTCTTCATTCCTCAAAAAGGGTGACACCTTCCCAGCATGCACCCAGGGAGCGGGGCTGACACAGCAGGGGCTGGTTCCTCGGTGTTTCTAGACGGCCTTGTGGAGCTAAGACTGAATGCGTTTCATCATAGATGGCCACCACAAAATTGTACATTGGCTCCCGACCAGCCTGGGCCAGGGCCAAGGCAGTGGGGGCCGTTCCCTCACTGTTTCCAGGATGGCTTCATGGGCCACATGAAACCTCTTCGCGGGCCGCATCTGGCCCCCGGGCCTTGTGTTTGACATGTCTGTCTTATTGCAATCTTGTGACACTCAGTGGATACAATAAAAAAAAATTAAAACCATAAAATTCAAATTTACAAAAAACCGAGGAGAAGGAGAAAATAACATAAACTGGAAGAGGTTCTTACTGAGATTAATGCCATCCCTATTAACATTCTATTATCAGGCCTAGGCGTCCCAGAGGACAGTGGCTATTCCAAGATGGTTCCACCATTGTGATAAATTCATTCTCACTTGCATCTAATGGTATCTATTTTTAATTAGGATTCCTTTGAATGATTTTTTTTAATATATGTACTGTTTGATTTAATTGTTGTATGCTGCCCAGAGTCACTTTGTGTGAGAGCTCATTATAAGGAATATTTTCCTGTTTTGTTTATTAAAATATTCTTATTCTGAACTAAAGTTACACAGACGGAAACATTACTTTTCATTCAAGCCTCATATTTTAAAACCAGATCTTTAACTTGCACTTCTAGCAAAGAGGTCTGTTGCTTTTATATTATGCAAGCATTTGGTTTTAAGCCTTTAAATAATTTTCCAAAGGTTTCTTCTTTGTGTGTTTGAGACGTTGGGGATAAAGAGGAATCAGGTCAGGCAAAAAGTTTCTAAGTTTGTCCTTGAGAGTTTCATTTAGTTTTCTCAACTTATTAATATTCTAGTGCCTAGCAACTGTTGAATTTTTATGGCGTGACCATTTGGATGTGAGACGCATTGGCTTAAGTTGGCCTTCAGGAACAGTTAGCTCTGCTGGTGGTGTACTGCCCTCCTTGCTGCTTACCATCACCCCTGCTTGGGCTGCTGGATTAATCAATTGCTAGGTTGATGGAGGAGTCCCTGACACTGATGGTCCTGGAGGATTTTAACCTAGCTCCTGGTGAGTTTGAGTCTGGGGAAGCTCAGTAGTTCATGGCCTCCATGGCAACCATAGATCTACCCAAGTCATAGAGGGTCTGATGCATATCCGGTATGGCACACTTGATTTGGTTTGTTTGTTTGTTTGTTGTTTTGGGGCAGTTACAGTGCATTTGTCAGGTCTGAGACCAGAGATGAGACTGCATAATCCAACTGAGTTCTTTTATTTGTTTACACCTAATAAACATAATATTGCCAAATAAAGCTATAACTTTCTAAACTACAAGATATATCCTGAGAGACTCTAGGGTGAATCTCTTCCCCTCTCCTCCATCCAGGTCAGGACTGCACAGCCTCTTAATCCAGGCCTCTCTTTGGGAAAGCTTTGTGTTGGCAAAAGTCCACCTTCTGCTCCTCCAGCATTCTGATGTTACCAGTCTGTTGCCCTAGACAGAGCACTTTTGTGTTCTTCTGGCTTATTATTTGAGGGGCTGCCACCAACAAGAGGGGGTCACATTATTCACCAAAGCACCAGAGGGCAGGACAAGAAACAATGGTTGGAAACTGATCAAAGAGAGAAGCAACCTGGAATTAAGGAGAAACTTCCTGACGGTGAGGACAATTAACCAGTGGAACAGCTTGCCTCCAGAAATTGGGGGCGCTCCATCACTGGAGATTTTTAAGAAGAGGCTAGACAGTCACTTGTCTGAGATGGTATAGGTCCTCCTGCTTGAGCAGGGGGCTGGTCTAGAAGACATCCAAAGTTCTATTCTATTCTATTCTATTCTATTCTATTCTATTCTATTCTATTCTATTCTATTCTATTCTATTCTATTCTATTCTATTCTATTCTATTCTAGTGCCACTCTCTTCAATGTTAGATTGTCCCATCCCAGGCAACCTGGCTTCCACGGGAGCTTGGAGTGTTCCCTGAGAATCTGATGGGCAGTTCAGCTGAGGGCTTGGTGGCCAACTAGAATAGACAAGTTACTGATCTGGCCCAGATTGCTCCTATGAAGCCTCTCTCTGATTGCCAATCCTGGGGTGCACACTGATATCCAAGTAGCTCCAGGAGATGAAATACCAGAAGTGACACCTTGGAGGAAGATAGGAAGTGAATCTAATGAACACAAATTATACCCTTGATATTGGGCTGCCCTGGAAAACTGTCCAAAAGCTACAACTGTTTCAAAATGCAGTGGCATTAGCAGTAAGTACACTTCTTTTTGGGTCCATGTGTCACCATTGCTACATGAGCTGCATTGGCTGCCATTTGACTTCAAGTTACAATTCAAAGTGCTGTTTGTTACCTGTAACACCCTTCATAGCATAGGCCCTGGTTAACTGAAGAACCATCTGTCTTATGGCTTCTATGCTCCAGGTCTATTAAATGCTTCCATTTTATGGGACCTAAGAAGCATGTCTTCTTTGTTGTGGCTCCCACCCTCTGGCCAACATCATGTACTCTCCTATAGTTCCAAAAAGTCCTTAAAATCTGGCTTTTGCCCCAATCCCATGGCTGATATTTTTGGAGGGGGGGGGACTGTCATTCTGTTTTAATCCACCCTGTCTTGTTTCATTTTGTTTATATTTTTTTTATAAAACAGGCTGGATTAAATTGAAGATTGGTTAACATCTGCAAAAACTACTTGATAATGAAAGATCCAGCAAAAGGGACAGTACCAGGCAACTACAGGCCAATTACCTGCTTACCGACAACTTCCAGATTGCTAACTGGTGTGGTAGCTGAGGCAGCCCAACAACATTTAATTGAAAACAATCTCTTTCCATCTAAGCAGAATGGAAACTGCCCAAGTAGCAGAGGAACAAAAGGTCAGTTATTAATTGATTAGATGATTTTGAAAAACTGCAGTAGAAGAAAGCATTTGACTCCCTGCCACATGATTGGATAATCAAGTACCTAGAATAACAGGAGTCAGTAGAAACATTAGAAGCTTTGTGCAAGGTCCCTTCCAACTTT
>NW_015388450.1:73024-97818 GCF_001527695.2 Protobothrops mucrosquamatus
CATCTGCCAAGGTATCCCACCTCCTTTACATGGATGAGCTGAAGCTGTATATAAAGATACTATCTGAAATAGAATTTGTACTCAACACTGTCTGTATATACAGCCTAGATATTGCAATTGAGTTTGGACTGCAGAAATGTGTTACCTATACCATCAATAAGGGAAAATACTGAAAACTAAAGGAATCAAGATGTCCTATGGAAATAACACCAAGAATCTGGATGAATACAATCACCTCAAATACCGGGATGATCTGATCTTGAAAAATTGCTTTCTAGTTCCAATGTACAACCTTATCATGGAGTCAGTGGCAGACCCCATTTTTCCACTACAAGTAGTGATAAAGTTGCTTTCTGTTCTCATTCCACTGGCCTTTCACTGGTGCCAGGTTGCTTGCTGTCCCCCAAAGTTCAGGAAAAGTTAAAATGACCTAACTTAGAAGAGATTCCATTAGTAATATCCTATTGGCACCTGGAAGGGTTATTGACTGGTTCATGATGATTTCACCAAATTTCTTACATTCTAAATTCACAAAAGTGAAACCTTTTCCTAATTGGTTTCCAACTGCTTTGGCATATTGAGAAATAAAAATAGTGTTGGTCTATAAGCAGTTTTAGTATTCTGTGGACTTGACTAGCTGGAGAGGCCATTCTAAATATGCAATGGAAAAACCATATGCCTTCTTGCAATTTAATACTTCCAACAGATTTGTGAATTATAGAGAAAGAGTTGACTGGCACTTTTCAACCAACGATCCCATTAAAATGTTTTAGTGTCTTACTTTGGCCTTCATTATCATTACACACTATACAGTATTGATTTCTAAGACTGCCTTTGCTGTGAAGGATAGTAAATTGGTCCATTATGCTAAAATGTTGATGAATATGCTGCCTCTTTGTTACCCTTATGAAACTTATAGAGTGTCATATAGTGGTGGTGATAACACTAGATCTAAAGTGAGTGCAATTTCATTGATTAGAGTTAGATCTGCCTCTAATAGAGACAATCTAGTCTTGAAATTATAGGCCTACAGCCTGGTACAGAAGTGAAACACACCATTTTAATTTATGATTAATTAGAAAATAGGTATATTAGTTTGGAAATCAAAAAGAAATTTTAAGAAAATTTTCAAGGTATCTGTCTGTTAATATTATATTGAGGATTATTTTTATTCTGTATGTGGAAACAGAAAAGTGGAAGTCAAAATAAAAAAAACCCACAAAAAAAATCTCTGTACTAAACAAAAGCAGTCATATGTGTCTATGTATATCTGCTGTCTGTTCACCCAGTTCTCCATCCCTCAATCCTTGTTATCTCAACACAAATATTGATATATTTACATTGTTCATTCTAATAATACAGTAGTGGCCAAAATTGTGGAAACCTTTTGGGAAAAGTGTATTTTCGAAGTTTAATGGCTAATAACACCACTTATTTTTTGCAGTAGTGCCATAAAATTATATATCAATGGAAAGATAATTTAATCAAGAATGTAATGCAACAAAGTTTGTTCAATTATCTGTACTGTATTCTATGAAAAGGTATAGCCAAATAACCAGAAAAAGGAAGCACAACTTGTTTAGGTTGATATCTGGTAGCTTTCCTTCATCTGATTGTAGCCAATGAGCAGGAGTATTTAGAGAGCCAATCAGGTGTCATCTTGTTTTGGCAATGAGCCAATCAGATCACAGTAGGATTCAGTTATTGATGTCATGTATTGAAGCTGAGAGGAGGTCATTTGTCAGTGTGTTATGTGATCGCTATCAAGTTGGTTGGAGTTTTTTTGTGTTCTTTCATTTAGTGAGCTTGTAAAACGTAGTATCTATTGTGAATAATAGTATTATTGTGAACAAGGCTACAATTATAAAGAACTTAAAAGAAAAATTGGTGGAAAGTTAACCAAAGGTGGCATTTCTACTGTACACTTTTCCCAAAAGGTTTCCACAGTTTTGGCCACTGCTGTACATGCTTCCCAACATGACTCTGAATCATCTGCCCTTTGTGAGACTGGGCAATGTTTTAAACTATTCCTCCCATGTAGATGACTAATCTCATTCTTTCAAGAAAAGCAATGAAATATGGCACTCAGAAAGGGAGTGAGAAATAGTAAGGCAAAAAAGTTACTTTTATTTATTTATTAAATTTATCAAACTAAATGCATGAAATAAGAACAAAAGCAGCTAAAATAATTTATATTAGACAACCTGTGACCTTTTGGATCATCACATCACAGATATTTCCTTAGCTAAACAGAGAAGCAGAATGATGGGCAAAAAAGCAGTGGGAATAGAAGCAGCATCTGATTTTCTGCTGGCTTCCCTCTTGACTTTCCTTGGAGGAAACTGGCAGAGAGCATTGGAAATTATGGTCGTGATTGTGGCTGACCATGGCAACAGAGTGTCATGGTAGTGTGGCAGCACTGAAGTGGCTACAACTTGGCAAATTTCAATCCCAGACGAGCCATGGGTCCTGAATTTGGATGCATTCAGTAAGTTATCCCATTTGATTAAAAATTGTTGTCCTATGATGCACTGTTTCCTTCAATTGAAGGTTACCAGTAAACAACCTGATTGTTTTAGTAGTATGTATATCAACCTTATTCACTAGACCTCTCCATATCTTTTTAACCTTTGAATCCTTCTATCTTTCTATTAGTGCAAACTGTCCTTGCTTTGCTCTATCCCTGATTGATTGATGATGTTTCATACATTTCAAATAGTTCTTTAAACTTCTCATTTCTTTCTGTTTGAGAATCTCATCAATTCCATCCAAGTACAACTTTCTTAGTTTTCTCCTTCCTCTCCACCCACTCATTTTTTTGTATATTTTATTTGTGATTTGATCCATTTATTTTTTGTGTGTGATCAAAGCAACTCAATTGATTTCTTTAATTTTGCTTGCTCTCTTTTATATTCAATCAACACTTATTCTACATCTATTCATTTTTTTTCTAACTGTGGTTTGCTTATGGACCAGATACATGACTTATCTAACATGTACAGTATATGAAGGCTGTATCTGTACCTGACAATTGAGATAATGCTAGTAGTATTCCATTATATAAAAGGAAAAATAGTATGAGCATAAAAGTAGAGAGGAATTAATGGGCCTGGGAAGGTGTTTTACAGAATTTAGATCAAATGGATATGAGATATGACAAGTGATAATTTGCAAAATTTGTGAATATGGCTTTAGGCCAGGAGATGGGACGGTAGACCACACTTTTGCTCTTCAGCAGATCATTGAGAAATATAGAAATGTTTGAAAGAAAATCAGAGAAAGAGCAAGATAACATAAATAAACTTGAATTATGGATTGTTTGCATGAGTGTTAAGTCCACATTGATTGGTTAATGTAATAGAGATGATGCAATTGAAATATGCATAAGGTCGCTTAGCAAATGGTTCAGCACTGAGAAGGGAGTAAAACAAATATCTATTTAGTATTTTTATGGATAAATGAACAAGGAATTCTTGTGATGGTTGTGGTTTGCTTGTTGGGAACCTAGACTTATATTTACCTTTGAATGCAGGTGATACTAAGTTGTTGCCTGAGAATCTGAATGATTTGCAGTGAATGTTGGAAAGATTGTATGATACATGGAAGAGGATAAATCCAATAAGTAATAAATCAAAAATCAATGTTATTGTGTTTTACAAAGAAAATTGATCTACTGCCCTGTTGCCACTTGAATGCCTTCTTAACTCAGATGTGTATTTTCCTATACTTACAAAGCTATTGTGTGAGGAGAAGGGGCAGCTGCTTTAAGGATGTCAGATCTGAAGCATCTTTGTCCACTTTAGATCTAAATACTGCACAACTCTGGGTTCAAAGAAGATCAGATTGCAACAAATATATGAAATAACAATAAATAGGCTGAAAGGAAGAAAAACTGTGACTTAACTGAGTTGATGAGATCCTGAAAAAAGTAGGAAGTTTCAAGCACAAAGGACGAGGCATGGGCGTACAGATGTGGTATAACCAGGAATGATTTCCTAGAACAGACATGTATGAAGGGAAGTATTGAATAGTTGGTGATCTTTTCTTTTTCTTATTCCAACCTTTTCATTTTTTTGTACACCATTTCTTATTCTTTATTTGTGCTCAGCAGAATTTTGCTCATGTGAAAGAAAAAAAAATAAAGGTTATATGTTTGCTGCTTTGAATTATTTATGAAAATAATAAAGGTGAGATAGGAAGGAAGGAAGGAAGGAAGGAAGGAAGGAAGGAAGGAAGGAAGGAAGGAAGGAAGGCTCAGTAAAGGATAGCACTTAGATGGGAGATCACTAATTGGACTAGGACAGGGGTAGGCAACCTTGGCTCTTTTATGACTCATGGACTTCAACTCCCAGAATTCCTGAGCCAACCATGCTGAGGGGAAAGCGAGAGGTTTCCAAGCTGAGCCATGCTGGCTCATGAATTCTGGGAGTTGAAGTCCACAAATCATAAAAGAGCCAAGGTTGTCTACCCCTGGACTAGGAAGTAAAAAACAACAAGAAGAAGACAATGGCAAAACTCTGGTTTTGTAATCAAGAAAAGCATATGGATGTGTTCACAAAGTTATAAGTAGTCAAGTTTGAAATCAAGACAACCTTAGTTTTTGCTTTGGTCTCATTTGTTATCTTTTGAATTGCATCTCCCAGCATGCCACTCAATAGTCAAATACTGTCCTCAGTCCAGAAAAAGTTGGGTACCTCTGTTTTTAAAGTATTAGCACTTATTCAATGTTTTCCTGTCATCAACAGCCTGTTATGCTTATGGGGAGAATGAGTATTATGTAAACTGGTAGCTAAATGCTTTTGCAAGCTCTTATGCTCACCTGGAAAAAAAAATCCATTATTGCCCTTTTGCATTAAAAACAAAGAAAGCAATACATTTCCCCATTTAAAATCAATAGCAAAGCTCTCATTGCTCATAATGAGGCTGGATTTCACCCAGCCTTCTTAACAGACTTCCTGACTTGCTTTCTGTTCTTTACACATTTAGTTAATTGTCCATAATCCATTTGAAAACATTATATATTTAATTTAGGGTGTAGCTCTAGGTACTGTAATCAGTCACGCAATGTGTGAGGCACATCCATATTCAGAATCCATTTGCTAAATGGAAGGAATGTTTCTGCACAAAAATATTTGCAGATGAATGGATCACAGCACTATTTTCCAACAAATTAAAAATCTTGTTTGCCATCATTGTTGATCTACACCCACTTGACTGGTAGGGTAGATACAGCTGTGATAAAGACCTACTATTTTATCTTTTTAAATTTTATTAAAGTTTATTATAAGGTAAAATACAAATACAAACAAAAGCAGAAATTGAGAAAGTTAAAGAGAGAGGAATAAAAGTGCAAAAAGATGTAAAAAATAAAGAAAAAACAGGAGTGACTTCTGACTTTTTTCAGTGCAATAGAATACAAAAATCGTTATAGCCTCAACCTTTGGCTTTACATTTCTAAATGTTTCAAGTCATTTCCATAACAAAATCATTCTACTTGTCAAAACCTAAAATTAGAATTTTATTTTTGGAGCACAAAATCCAGAAATGGCTTCCAAATGGAAAGATAAATTCTTTTCTTTAACTAAAATAGCTGATTTTGCCATCTCTGCCAACTCCATCACCTTCACATCCAGCTTATCTTGTGGGAATCTACAATGTTATCAAGAGATCAACAGTAATGATAAATAGTCATAAAAGTCTGTAAGAAATAAATGTGCACTTCCCATTTTCTTTCTATTATGGCAAACTATAGAAAACTTCTCATCTGTAGCCAACAGTGGATAAGGATTGATAATAAATAATCTGTAAAATTTATATATTTTCTCAGTGTCTCATTTTTTTGCTAATTACATCAAGTTTGATTTGCTGAAATTGAGGAGAGGTCTTTGATGAAGGTTGTACTAAATATTATGTTTATATCTTTGTACTTCAAACATGTATTTGTGTATGTGTGTGTGTGTGTGATTTTTATCAATATTATAGAATTCTTGCAGATCATTAATATGCATTTTTTTTGCATTAGGTGCCTAATGTGTATGAATTTCTGTACAGATTTTATATGATAGATGTTATAGCAAATTTTGGAGAACAGTGAAGTTTGAATAATAACCAAAATGAGCTTTGTACAGGGATTGGAAGAAGAAGATAAACTATATTTAAAACCAAACTAAATAAATTCCTCCCTAATCTCTCTCTCTCTTCCCCATTTTTTTTTCTTTGTGAAAAGGATGGAGGGAAGGCAAGTGGCAAAGCTCACCTTAGAGGACTTGATAAGCTGCACCCTGGAAAGTGTCCCGTTGAGCATCTGGAATTGCGATGTGATGTTGCATTGACCTCTGTCTTTGATACAGCCGATTAATAACAGGAGCAAGAGAACATGATTTCTGCTCTTGCCCCAGTTCTTCAGAAACACTGAATATCCAGACAATGGAAATACCCAGACATTTTTTTTTCACCAATAAATATGCCCTTGAAATGTCAATGGGAATTTTATCATGGGAGAAAAAACATTTCTGGAGGAACTGTTGTAAGTCAAGAAGGAAACTTAATTCCATTGCACTGACATTGTGCTTTAAATGAGTTGTTACAATGTCAATCATGTGTCGAATGCCTTGCAATGTCAGAGCAAGGCTGATGTCAATGTAAGACTTTCTATTAATACATAGAATTCTAAATTTACCAGCTGCTAAAAAGTATTTTATTCTCTTCTGAATATTCAGAGATGTAGTTGCTCGTCTACCCCCACCATCCACACTTCTCATTTAAAAACAGTGCTGTGGTAAGAAAAGAGCATTTAATATCTAATATCAATTGGTTACAATTGAGGATATGAGAATTTAAGTAGATTTAATTCAAAAGCTACCTATGCTATTTTTGAAATAGGCACCAATCTCTGTCTCTACTCATCATGTATTCAGGAAATATGAATTCTGTACCTTCAAACATAAAATGTAAAAAATACAGTCACCTGCACTAATTTTTGTATAAATAGTATATCAAATATATTAAAGATTTCATTTTAAAAATCACAGAAACATGCTAAGCAAAACTTAGTTTGATTTATACTTCCTCTATCCTTGTATCCTCTATCCTACATCCAGACTATATACATTGGCAAACTTCATGTTTAGATTTCTGTCCTTATTTGGGCCCTGCATCGTACAGATATTGTTTAGTTCTGTATCGTTTGTCTTCACCCTTAGATCTTCTGGAGAAGATTGATCAATCCACATGATCATTTGATATTCAGCCAGTATTCTCATAGAGCAGGACCTTCTTTGCCCTTCACTACATCTGTGAAAATTATTTCTTTAGCTCTGTTGTATAGAAATTTCAGGAGATGACAGTAAATTCTTAACACAGTGTTTAAATATTCTTTCATAAAGGATGAGTCAGTCAGTGAAAATCAAACATTGATGTAACTATCACAATTCAGAAGCTATATGCTTCTTGTTAGAAATTCTGTTTATATATAGCACCACAGATCAAACAGAGTGTACAGTCACTATGTGCTTTACTCCTTAACTGTTTTTAACTGCAACAGGAAATAGGAAACTAGAACAAAAGAACATAGAGAATATACCATAGATCCAAACTTGTAAACACTGACATCTACTGGCTGAATATTACTGTAGTTGTTGCACAAAAATACATTCCAACAATGAATTCCAATACTTCTCAGTGTCAGCTGCTAGGATCAAAACCATAAATAGATTTATTATTGCTTATGAACTTTCCAAAGGCTCTTTGGTTACTGTTCTTATATATTTTGTCAGAGGAAATTTTCATCCAAGTGAACAATTTTGAGATTGGAGTTTTGGAGTTCAAATTCATGGAATAGGTTTATGAATGTAATTTTAGCCTAACAGCTAAAACAGCTATGTGTTTTAATCTATATTCTTTAATATGTCTTCAGTGCATTCAACTTAGATAATGATAAGGAACAAATAACAATAACAACAACTTAAAATCACGAGGATGTGATTGTTAATTATGACTGTGGTTCTTCAAACTTGTTTAGTAAATGACGTAATAGGTATAGTGGGATTCATCTACAGGTCTGGGGAACTGCTTCTTAACCTCATTGCTTTTAAAGAACATTATAGTCTAGTTTTAAATATTTGTGTATTATGTGTTTGGGACGACATTGCCTCCCTTTTTAAGGTATGGATGTTTTTGCTACTTCGTTGCTGTTAGTCTTACAATTGCAGAGAAGAAAGACAGAGAAAAGCAAGAGCTTTCTGCAGATAGTGCCAGCCTATCAGCTTTAGGCAATAATGGAAAATTATTTTCATTCTTCATTTCATAAAACAACCATAGGTGACACATCTCTTGGCAGTGTCAACCTAATCTAAGTATTGCCCATTGTCAGGCTCCTCAAACAGCACCTACATGGTCAAAATTTATTCTGGGAAAGACTTTATGCAAGCTTTTAATAAGATGAAAAATTTAGCAATATGCGATTATCTGAAGATGATATATTTTATATACAGGAGACTTATTTAATTAGCTCTGCTGGAATGAAATTGGCCTGTAGGATACTTTGCAAATCCTATCTTCCAATCAAACTTTTCTCTCTTAATCGGAGGTTATCCCAAGTAGAAAAGAGGCAAATAAACATTTTCTGGTGATTAAGGTGGCTTATGTAGATATGTTTAAATAAGCTATTAATCTTAACTGATAGGTATTTATTTTTAAGACATATACATCTCAATTGTTACTACTATTAAATAAATATTAAGATGAAAATATGTCAAGACACAAAACATCTGGTCTTAATTCATAAAACGAATATGTTGGATCTTGGAGATTTACAAGGGATGCTATTTCACAGAAAGTTTCAAGATCCTTCATCTAATTTGGGGAAATTAATCAGTGCAGGGAAACAAAAAGGAAGGAAATCATTTAAATCCTTTTTTTATTTTGTTTTCTGTCTTCAGGTACAGAAAAAAACAAATAACAAATTCCAGGAAAGAAAGAGGAAAACAACCTCAGGGATGCTGGAGGTATTTCAGTAAAGGCTAGAAAGATATTCTAAGGATTATTGCTTTTACTAGAGCAAGAAATTGGACTATATGACCTCTAAAATCCCCATAATGGAAAAATAGACACAACGCCCCCTTTTAAAAATGTGCACCGAAATAGTTTTGCATGTAGTAAGGAACTGGAGTTTCTTTTAGATTGTGCTATTCATGACGTAATCTGTACTTGCTTTAATAGATGATCACATTCAAGAAAGGTAGATCCCACTTATTGGTATGTCTTTGTTGATTTTTTTAAGGAGAGAGACACTCCAATCTTCAGGCTGCCATCCTCCAAAAGACCTATTCAGTGAAAAAACAAATAGATCTATCATATAATGGAAGAAGGAAGAGGAGCTGTTAATCTTGCTGGAATTAGAAACTATATAAAACAGAAACCGGAAAAGCAAATGAACAAACTAGACGGGCAAACCAAATATATAAAATGAAATTTGGACAAATAAATAGGTCTTTATTTAGCATGTTAACCCCCCCCCCCAAAAAAATTTATTGGGTACTATAATAGAAGAGGCTAGGTTTAGAAATTGCCATAAGTACTGGACCATAAAACATGGATGACAAGCCGTAGTGGTTTGGTGTAACCACTGTCTTAAGCCAACCCTAAACAAATCTATTTTATAGTTTAGCATAGAGCTTTTCACTGATTATTTTGCACTTTGAGGACTCCGGGGGTGGGGGTGTTATCTTCTGATGTTTTTTCACCCATTTTTTTCATGAAGGAGGGGATAATGTATGTATGTATGTATGTATGTATAAATTTTACATACTTGCTCAACTCACTCATGGTGACTCCAGGAGGCTTACATAAGTAAAACACCAAATACAAAATTCAATAAACTTTCATCCTCTTGGTGATAACAATCAAACAAATCAGATTCACTGTCATCTAGGATTCCCAGACCCACTGGAAAAACCATGTCTTTGGGCCCTTTCAAAAGGTGAGGGCAAGTCTTATCTTCATGGGGATGATGGTCCACAGTGACCCCGTACAGTGAAGGCCTTTCTTTCTTGATTCCACTAGGTGAGCTTCCTTGATGGGAGGAAACATACCTTGCCTTCTAATCTGATGAGATAGGTAGATAGGTAACTGGAAAAAGGTGATCCTTCAAATAACTTGGCCTCAAGCCCAAGTTTAAATTGAAATTGCTGTGGTGGAATGTTGCCTAGATTCCCAGGATAGAGGGGCTGCATTCCAGGGGACAAAGAAGCAGTGTAGCATGGAAAGCTTGACTGGGGGCAGTGGTTCCTATGTGATCAGCCAAAAAAGAAGAGATGGTGATGTGATGTTGCAGTAGTGCATATACTCAGTTTGTAGAGCTTGTCTCACAATGCCACATCTACCATCTTGACTTTTTTGACCCCTCTGTACTGATATGACTGAAGGTCAGTAGAAATGTCAACAATGGTTGCATAATTGCCATAGGGCTATGCCAGTATTCCATCCAATTATTTCTTCATTTTCCAGCTGATACAAATCATAATTTGTAATCCTGGCCTACCTCCATGTTTTACTTTATTTTTTAACAATATACTTAGAGAGCTGAAATATTTTTAGGAGAGCAAATGCGCACATGATGCATATCTTATATGTCATGTTTGTTTTATCACTGGCAATAAAGAAAGAATTTGTTTCACATGAACAATATTGTTAGAGCCTTAAATATTCAACATCTATAAAAAGCAAAGGCATGTAAGTACTATAGTTTTCAAAACACTGATATATCTGAATAAAGTAGATAAACAGATAGTATAAATACATTGTCCTGGACCATTAATCAAGATTTTTTTCCCACTCTTTAAAGCTACAAAACAAGCTCTGTACCACATAAAATTTAAATGTTTCTCTTTTAAGAACATTTACAAGTCATAAGCTCCTGAAAAAGAGACAACTAAATGAGATGTAACTGTGATATTTAAATGGGCAAATGTAAAGCATTCTGTGTGCATGTAGATAGCAAAGGAGCAGAAAATTACAAAGTTTAAGTATTATTGGCAGGAGTTAATGAAGGTGAACTATAAAAAAAATGCACCCCCAAAGAATAAAAATACCAACTGAAGTATCAACTTCATTGGGAAGGAAATGGGATTTGGGGTGAGTATTTAACGGTTAAGACCTTTACCTTTAAAAAAAATAAGATTGAGCAAAATTTGCTCCATTAGCTGTATATTTTAAGGTATAATGAGTTGTAGAAAATTACCCAGAGAAAATGAATGTTTCGCTGCATTCACAAAAGTCAGTGTTTAATTTTTGATTGTGCTAAACAAATGTTAACCTAGGCATTTCTTCTCTAATTTGTGTTTTGATTTGCCAAACATCTTTCAGATTTCATTATTAAGTGAAAACTAATGGTTTAAGCAAAATGGATATTTTTTTCTGTAAACATTTAACTTAGGGAAAGATTTGTCTATTTCTCCACAGCATTTGGCAATGTTTCTCTCTGCAAAGTGGTTTCTTACTATTTTTTTTCAAAAAAATCACCCAATCAATAGCTCAGAGAGAAAACATATGAGGTCACTCAATGATCTCTTTGACTAACTGTCCTCAACTTACATTTTCTTTTTAAAAAATTGACAATCAGGTTTTGCTACAGGTGAAAAAAGCATATATGTATTAGTTTCACTTAACAACCATTGCAAAATCGGGTTGCATGGTCATGTGGTGACCCGCTTAACAACTGGCATGACTTTTAACCATATTTCTGGGCTTAATTATAGTCATAACTTGAGGACTATCTGTACCTAATTCTCTTTCAAGTTATTTGTCCAGAACTTCTGTCTCACTCTCCAGAATATCATTTGGTCATGAAGTTCTTTTACATCTCGAGACACTTATTTTACAGTTTTCATCTTCTTCACTTCTTTCATCTCATCTTTCATCTTTACAAGTCTTTCATCCATTTTTTTTTGTCAAAGGCTGCCAGTTTAGTATCCAGTGACTTAATCAATTTAGCATCATGATTCACCCCAATTAGTGAAAGATTTTCTGAAATAAATCTGGTGTAATTCTTTTTTCTGAAGGTTGCTTTAGTGATCCTCTCATCCCTTTTGCTGTTTTTGCCATTTTTCTGGTGGTTACTATTGTAATAATGTAATTCAAAAATGAAAGTATCTTACTTGCAAAGGAAAGAATAAAAGGTGTGCTTTCCTTTTTCTTTTCTAATTTATCTTCCTGTACCCTGCATACTATAGTTTCAAATAGCAATCAGTCAGCACACAGTCTGGCTCGTATTACCTTTTATGGTTGTTTGTTTAGTAAAATCCACCAACTGTCTGCATTTTTAATAATAAACAAAAAACTTTCTCACAAAAGGTTCAGTTCATTTGTCTGTTTTAATTCCAATTTATTCAAAGGCATGTTCACCAAAAATTAAATTAACCATCCACTTTATCCGTTTTAAAATTTCTTACATCCCTTCCTTCTTGCTACTCAGAAAATCTTTCTTTAGATTCAAAATCTAAGGGACTGGTTTAGACAAAACTCAGCAGCACTTTTTCATGCAGCTGCTGATAAAAACAGGATCGCCAACATGATCGCCAACGTCCGATAACAGATATGGCACAAGAAGAAGAAGAAGATGTAAATTAATTATATTCAAAAGTCGTTTAGAAAGTGAGATTTGTGTGTACCATTACATCCTTGAGCTTGATTGAAATCTCTTAACTCCCAGCTGCTCAATTCACAAGTTGGCTGCAAAAGCCTCAGTTCCAGCAGTCTACTCATTAGAAGCAGTTGTCTGGGGTGCAAATTTATGATTTCATGATCTCTGCTTTATCCAGAAAGACTGTGTAACCCACAATTCATTGTCTGGCTGCTGATTTGCAAGGCAGTGACATCCCCACTGCTTCAGGGACATCTAGTCCAGGGCTTTTCAACCTTTTCACCCATTGTACCACTTTTAGGATATGGCAATATCCGAGTACCACCAGTCGCCTAGCAAGGTGTCAAAAACTTGATGACCCCAAAAAAAAAAAGAAAAAAAATGATAAAGTACAGGTAGTCCTCGACTTACAACAGTTCGCTTAGTGACTGTTCGAAGTTACAATGGCACTGAAAAAAGTGCCCCCCCAAGCCATAGCCGAGCAAGACACCTGCCTGCCCATCCGGTGGTGCTCTTCCTCCTGTCCAAGGTTTTCATTGTGAGTATTTCTGTTGAGGATTGGTGGCGGAGGTGGGGTGGGGGGTGTTTGGTTTTTATTCCCCCTGTCTGCTGGGTGGTTGCAGCAGGTTTTGGTCACTTCACATGACCCTGGGACACTGTGACCGTCATAAATATGAATTAGTTGCCAAGCATCTGAATGTAAATCACAAGACCCTGGAGATGCTGCAACATTCCAGCTGATCGGCTCTTCTTCTGGGCTCAGCAGAAGCGCCAGGATCAGCACTGAGCTCCAGCTGGAGCCTGGCGCTGATCCTGGCACTTCCGCTGAGCCCTGACAGCCCTGCAGCTCCAGCCATCTCTTGCTCAGGCTTGTGCAGTGCTGCCACCGGTTCAGCTCATTCCCCTCCCCCGTTACCACTTTTCTAGGATGGTCACGTACCACCTGCCAGGTGCCAGTATACCAAGGTGGTACCCGTACCACTGGTTGAAAAGCCCTGATCTAGTCCACCGTAGATCCTCACCAGAAATTCCTTGGTTGTGTTGTGCTCATGAAAAATTAACGCACTACTGAAAGTTTTGCAATTTGACTTTAAAAAAGAATCTCTTATTTCAATGTCTAGATTTTTATTCTGAAAGTACTATACAGTTCAACAAATGTCAGTGCTCCTTTTTGAAACTTCTTTTTCAATATTAAAAATAGTGGTGTTTGTTTAACATAGTTGGCACTACATGATATTTGTGGGGAAGGCTGGCTAAAATAGAGCAGTAGGGAATATATGGATATGATTGTCTAGTTACACTCTACAAGTCATATGATTTAAGTACTAGAGGAAATGGGCCAGTTGTAAATTGGCGTACCTCCCAGAATTTGAGATTCTTATTCTTATCTATAGTTTGAAAATGGATTATCTCCTGTACTGGAAAAAAAAACCTAACACAAAAATGAAATGGATGATTGATTCCAGTAGTTCTAGTAAAGCTTTCTTCTATTTGGATATAGTGACTATAAATTTCAATATTCCTTGCCAATGGGAATGATAAGCTTATCTTCCCACAAAACTGATGAGTGGCAGCTTACGAAAGATTGTTCTACAGAACTCTGTAAAGTCCAAAACATTTTTTTAAACCTCAAACAAACAAACTATGCCATGTAGTGAAGAACACAAAGCACTTAGTTTAGAGAACATAAGTTAGCATAGCTATCCTGGTGCTCGTCATCAACAATTCTTTTAGAAAAAACACAAATGAGCAGTCAAACAAGAAAAGTCTATATATTGGGACTAAGCAAAAATTACTGTACGTCCCTGCTGTGTGGCTCTTTGATCATTAAAATTTTGATGTCGCATTCCATAGCTACCAAGATGGAATTCATTTAAGAATCACCAATGTTGTTTGCATCCATAGGTTTGAAGAATTACTCCATGCTAGTGGGGAGCATAAATTGATTTTTTTGGATGATAAAGTAATTAAATATACTTACCACTGTTTCTTAGGGAAAAAATGTTCAAAGATTTTTTTCAAGATACAAATAAGAATCTGAACAAGAAGAAATGTGTTGTGTCATGCTTAGTAAACAACCAGCTAGAAAAAAGCTAAGAAGACTCATGCTGGGTTGATAGGAATGCAGTGAAATTGATTTCTTCAGAGGGATGGTAAATTTATTCAATTTGAGACTTATAAACCTGTCTCTCATGATAAGCTATACCTGAGTGGGTGTATATATATTTATTTGGATATTTCACATTCTATATCTTACAGTTTCAGGGTTACTGATTTAAAGAGATTACCGAAGGCTTACAATATCAAGGAATGTGCCAGGTTTGACACAAATCTATTAAAACATTGCAAGAATACATAATGCCCATTGATCTATTTGTCATAACAATAAATACTTCACAGTAAAAGATAAGCACATAGGAGGTTCACTGAATGAATTTTTTTCAGGAGTGGATTTTTAGAATGCAAAGAGATTAAGATATGCTGAAATACCAATATTCAACCAAAACTGTCCACTATCAAAGTTTCAGCTCACATACAAATAAATGAATGTATAAGTTTATGCATCAAAGTGCAGACATTTGCACTGTTCTCACAAGAGCGCATCTTTTAATTGATAACTAGGCATACAGGTAGGGCCTTTCCCTTTGTGAGATTTTCCTCTCTTTTTTTGCCTAATGCCCAAAGACAGCTGAAATTCCACATATCCAAGCTCTTTGAATGTATGCGATTGTTTGTTTATTTCTATATGCATACATTTTTTAATCTGAGTATTTATTTTTCATTATTCAGTGTGAATTTATTATTTATTGTTAACTGAAATCACCAAATGCGGTCTTTATAAAACAATCGCCATTGTGTAAGATGATTTTTTTATTTTGACTGATGATTTCTTAACTGTTTGTTCTTTCACAAACAGCATCCAATTTGTTCATTTTCTCAGTGGATGTTCAATGAGTATCCAGGATTTTTTGGCGAGGCTTTTTACAGAGAGCTTTTGAAAGATGGCTAGCTTTGGAGAAGTCTATTAAAGTTTGGGGGATATTTTAGCCTTGGACTTCCATTTTGGGTTTGTTTCAAGAGTTTCACACAGAGTTTTCTTTAAAAAAATAGAGATAATATGTATATGTGCTCATATGTTTTTTTTTATCATTCCTTGTTAACTTCTTGTGTGTGACTGTACTAGATATGCTGAAGTGTGACATATAGATTAGGACAAGTCTGATTCAAATTCCCAATCAGCCACAGAACTGGTCATTCTCTTTCAGCCAAACACCCATTCAAGGAACATAAGTAATACAGGCAATCCTCAATTATCACTCATCCCTTAGCCACTATTGGAAATTATGAGAGACTGAAAAAGTTTACTTACCACTTATCCTTGAAGTTATTTTTATTTTATTTTATTTTTATAAATAAGGTAGCAAACATAAATAATACTCCTTCCTTCTCCTATTTTCCCCACAGCAACTGTGTGAAATGACTTGCGCTGAGAGAGAGTGACTGGCCCAAGCTGGCTTTCATGGTTAAGGCAGGACTAGAACTCCCGGTATCCCAGTTTCTAGCCTGATATCTTAAACCACTAGAGTAAAATAATGTTACGACTTACTACTAATAAATGTTTAATTGACAGTGATGACATTGGGGCGATTGTTTTCTCTATAAAACTATGTGGCCTTTTAATTTATCCACCCTTAACATACCTGTTGTAAAACAAGCAGTTTGCTTTGCTTTTCCCCATATGTATATATGGGGATATATCATGGAACTAGCATAGCTACATTTTTATGGCTCTTCTGTGTAAATATTCCGGTGCCTTAAGTATAAGTAGTTACAATAAACAATAAACTGGTAATCAATGAGTTTTTCATGTGTAGTAAAGCCAACAATAAAAATGACTGCACTCACGTTGCTCATAAGTTATAGTCAATAGATTTTTATTTCATCCTTCATTACCTCAAGCAATAAACTTTCATAAATAAAAGCACATGTAGTATCTACCTTATTAATCGGAACTGGATACCTGCTTAGCAACAAATTATGTCAGAAGATGGAAAACGTCATTGTTAAACTAGCTTATAAATAATAATAGAGCAGCTTCAGATACAAAAATACATCAGTCACTTCCTAGATTACTGAGAATTATCTTTAAGACAAAAGCATTGTGTGTCAGATGATGACATCTGACTGTGGTATCTAAGGTCAATACCCATTACCCATATTCTGGATTTGGGCAAGATTTTTGATGCAGGATATTGTTTGAATGCAGAAGCCTTATGTTACTAGTTACATATTTACTAGATAATACTCTCATATTTCTGCTAGGGAACTCCAGGTGACATGAACAGCACTTTCTCTTCCAGTTGTTTGCCACAGCCACAAATAAATAAATTAAATGGAGACTACAATTTGCCCAGGGTCAGTGAGATTTTGCAACTATGGGTAGACAGAATTGCAGGAATTGGATATGTCTAGTTTAATGATAAAAAGGACTAGGTGTTGACATGATAGCAGTGCTCCAATATCTTTGATGCCCTAGTGGGGGAACAGCACAGTGGAGGTGTTGATTGAGTAACAACTGCAGTTCTCTGGAAGTTTGGGAGGATAAACTCCAACCCCCAACCACTTCAGCATTGCTGACCCTTGCACTGTGATGAAGAGATGTATGGCCAAAATCCCCTTCCCACTCAGATCTTAATAAAGTAAGCTAAAGAATATGATATAGAATTGTATGATTCTAATGGCACATGAGAATGAGGTAGAAGACACAAGTTGCTTTTAGAGAGGAAGAAAGCTTCATGTTGAGTTGAAAGTACAAGGAAGTTAATCCAGATAAGGCATTAGGATGATTTTTTTTATGGTAAGAGTTGAACCACAGAATAGTCTGCGTCAAGAAACAGTGTATTCCTCTTCACTGCCAGTCTTCAATTAAAATTTGGACAGCCACTTTTCTGAAACAATACAGTGGATCCAGTACTGGGCTAGATGACACTAGCGGTCCTTTCCAACTATATGATTGTATTTCTTGAAAAGTCTGTGTCTGTACTGGACAAACCTTTGAGATTTCTGATCAAACTCACCAAAGAGAGAAGCAACCTGGAATTAAGGAGAAACTTCCTAACAGTGAAGACAATTAACCAGTGGAACAGCTTGCCTCCAGAAATCGTGGGCGCTCCATCTCTGGAAGTCTTTAAGAAGAGACTGGACAGTGATCTGTCTGAAATGGTATAGGTTCTCCTGCTCAAGCAGGGGGCTGGAGTAGAAGACCTCCAAGGTCCCTTCCAGCTCTATTCTATTCTATTCTATTCTATTCTATTCTATTCTATTCTATTCTATTCTATTCTATTCTATAAGCAGCCACAGAATAGTCCAAAATTAGGTGAAACATGATAGCCAATAAATTATGCACTTTAAAATCAGTTTCGAAATGCAGACGCATCTTGAATGCCTTCATTGTACTAGTAGGTAATGCTAGTATCAAATTATATCTAGCATTATGGGATAAAGAAGTAAAGACAGATTTTTTTGTAAAATCTAAAACCTCTAGTTTTGACATAACAAAAGTGTATCTGAGATGTCTCTGCTACATTGCATGACATACATATGCTCTTGACAAAACAACTAAAGAAAAAGAAACGTAATCATCTTTATCATAGGAAAAAATAGGATTCCTTTAGATTAGTGACCCCCAATCCTTTGGGCACCAGGGACCAGTGCTGTGGAGAGAGGGTTTTCTGTGGACCGGAGGAGACATGGTTTTGTGTACTTCCTGCATCTCGTGGATGGGGCTTCACTTGTTTGTGTACTGGCATGCCGTGGACTGCTGCGGGTCCAGAGACCGGGGGTTGGGGACCCTTAATTTAGATAATATACAGATAAAAATTAAATTAAATCTAAATTGGGCAGCAATGCCTAGCAATTGGAAGGTATAGATCCTTCAAGTTATTATTTTTTAATTGGCTGTCTGGAAGGTTTGATATCAAAGCTAAAGATTCATGCTGTTTGTGTCAATTCTACACATCAGACTTTTAATGCATGCATTGATTTACTGTGTTTTTTGACACATCATTTTCATATGGATAAGCGTTAAGGAGGCATCTTAATTAGGCCAGTTCCTTTTAGTATCATTAAGTTCATGTTTCACACATATCTTGGCCCTTCTAATTGAATACTATTTTTCCTACAGTAATCTATTATTTCTAGCCAACCTCCAACATTTTATTTTCAAAAAAAGAAAAGGATACCCACTTCATACTTATGTAGTTTAAAGGACTCCTAATGGCTTGGCTAAACTGACTGTGACAGGCTCAGCCTGTGCAATTTGCTATCTGGTATGGTCATAAAATCTAAAGGCTGAGCTGGTTTGTTGGGCCTACTTTATTTTGCCAGCCAAGCGGTGCTTCTTTAGATTCATG
Source organism: Protobothrops mucrosquamatus (assembly GCF_001527695.2). Lineage (NCBI taxonomy): Eukaryota > Metazoa > Chordata > Lepidosauria > Squamata > Viperidae > Protobothrops > Protobothrops mucrosquamatus. Next base: position 92,078 of record NW_015388450.1, read on the forward strand.
GAAATGAATTCATAGCATGCCTGTCTCAGAAAGAATACAATCAGTTTCATGTTTTCCCATTGTTGTAGTCTCAGCATAAATCTACAGCCTGTTATGCATTATAGCAATCAGAACAGAACAGACAAATATGTCAAAGCTGGTATGGCAATTGGCATAGTGGTGACATGTTGTTGCTTCTCTTAAGATGGATGTATAGAAGATCTGGAATATGTTGCTAACGTTCTGGCAGAGCCCATAATATTTTGACAGCTTAGAAAGATGTCAGTGCTGGACATCATTTCTTTTTTCAAATGGAGAGAAAAGAAATCATGTATGCAAGACAACTTTGTCTCCATTCTCTGTTACAAGTGCACATTAACCCTGAGTATTTAAACCAATTTTAAAAGCATTGTGTGTAGTAATTGCCCTATATAATTTGCCTATTCTCACAAGGAAAGCTAAACATCACCTCCACTCAGCTGCTTGAAAAGGTCTTCATACATTTACCATGAGCATTCAGCCAAATGCATTCATCCTCCTATGAGTGATGGGGAAGTCTAGGCAGGGTTCATAATTCTGTCATTTTTATGGTTCCTTGACCCAAGAACTGGCACATGTAACTCTCCTGCAACACAAATTCCTCCCTGAATTCATGAGAGTTAGCATGTTGTTGAATATTACAGGAAGGAAAATGGGAACAAATCATGATACATGTGCCATGATTATATGAAGCTTGTACTGACTTGTATTGGAGGTTTTAACCAAAGTATTCAATTATAGTATATCATGACCTCAATACATATGTAGTTAGTTTGGTGTCATTTCAGCTTTCTTGCCAAACTCAAGACTAGTAAAGAGATAATTAGAGTGCCACCGACTATCATAAACAAGTTTCATTCTCTAGAATTACATTTAAGGGTCTTGAAGGTGCTTGAAATGAATTTTAGAAAATCATTATGTTTATGTTTATTTAGATTTGTATACCGCCCTATCTCCCTTACGGGACTCAGGGCGGTGAACAGGGTAAGCATTTACAAAAGCAACTCATTACTTTTGGGAGACTATCTTCAGTTGTCATGTAATTAACATAAGCTTTGTAATTATACTAAGTGAGGGCTTGTTCCTTGAATATGCTATACTAGCATGGCTCAGTTGACTGGACCTACAGAAAAAAAGATAAAGAGATTTCTCGTTTTATTAGTAAAGGACGACTTCACCCCGCCGTGAAATATGTGGTGGCATTTTGTTCTGAAAGAATGAATCAGGAAAACACCTCTAGATGTTTTCTATTGGCATCAATCTATATTAAGAAGAATGCTTGTCAGGGACTTTTTTAAGTTGGTTCCTGCACTGAACAGGAATCTTGGTACTTGGTAGCTTACAGCAGTGTTTCTCAATCTCAGCAATTTTAAAATGTATGGACTTTAACACCCAGATTTCAGCTATTCTGGGCAGCAGATCAGAAGGGCAACAGGTAATCAACTAAGCCTAAGTCAAGCCTTTTAAAGCAGCTGCTTCATTTTATTCAATGGTTAGGGCTGGGTTGAAGTTTTGATCTCCCTTCCTATGACAATAAAGCCCACAGAAATATCTGTTTTGTAATTTGGGAGCAATAGCCTTGGAAAAAAGACAAACCCTGTGAGATGTTATATTCCTTGAAAAATAGCATCCATGTTTCTGAGCATTTTCATCTTTTCAATGCAAAATTAATATTATTGTTGGCAAAAGAGGCATCAACATATTTAATAAGAAGGTTGTTGTTTTTTAAAAAAGCAAATCCAAACAAAAAAGTGAGCAACTTGAATTTTTATTCCATCTGGAAATTGTTTAGTGTGTGGGAAATCAGTTTACCCTTACTGAACCTGGCATCATGTGCTCTTCACAAAGGTAAAATGCAGCTCACGTGACTTCAGCATTTGTGGTTCACTACTAAGGTATGGACCATTAGCTTTAACCTTCCTGGACATTCAAAAAGCAATTAAGTGGACTTAGTATTTTGTTCCAACACTAGGTATTGAAATATTTTTGGAATGGGTTTTGATGAACTTGAACAAAAATGTATATGAGTAAGAATTTGATATAACCTAAAATATTAAGGAATACTTTTATGATGGACTTGCATACCTGTGTAAAACTGCATCACATTGATTTATGTAGCGCATACACACACACACACACACAGAGAGAGAGAGAGAGAGAGAGAGAGAGACAGACAGACAGACAGACAGACAGACAGACAGACAATCAAATGGATTTTAAGGCCTGTATAGGTTACAGAATATAGGAACTTTAGCACTGAAATTATAATTTATATTTAATTGCAAGGAAAGATGTGTTTGGCAAAACAAAAAGCCTTGTGACAATGGAATTTATGTCATTTATTTGGCCTTTTTACCTCTCATGAACAGTTGTGATTAAGTTTTGAATAATCATGATTTTTTTCTGTATTTCTATAAGTAATGCAGGTTGACTCAAGCCCAGTCCAACCCCTTAGCATTATATTACTAGAGAACTGAGTGCATTTGGCAATCAGATATACATAAAACCCTGTGGACTTTTGAGAAAGTTATTACTTTTCCCATCATGTACTAAGGATAGCATCTATATTTCCAATTCATGTATGTATACAACATTTATATAATGGATGTCTAAACCACTGTATGAGCCAAAGTCCATCACGCAATGCTGTTTAAAGTGATACCAGATACCTGCTGAACTCACATGCATACAGTCCAATAGCTGATCATTGCTCTGAAGCACTGTTCTCTCTTCTCTGTGCTCTTTTCAACAACAATTTAAAAAATTCTTCTGGTTTGAGACCTTTGTGTCTATGGTTGAATTATTCACACTTTAGAATGGTACTGCATTCCTATCAATGTCTGGGAAGGTATATGTAATATTAGACAACCTGTGACTCTTTGGGTCATCTTTTCAGTTATTCGTTATCTAAACAGCAAAACAGAATGACCATGGATAGATTAGTACTGTTTTGGTTTTAAAATTTAATTTCAAAATTAAAGAAAAGAAATGTGATTAAAAAAAGAAAGAAAGCTGTGTAGCAAGATGAATATAGATGTGTTTGGTTTAAAAAATGATGCATTGGATGACATTTGTGGTTGATCTGCTATTCTTTAAGACTACTCTAATGCAGGGGTCATCAAACTTCACCCTTTTATGACTTATGGACTTCAACTCCCAGAATTCCTGAGCCAGCGTTCCTGGCTGAGGAATTCTGGGAGTTGAAGTCTACAAGTCATAAAAGGACCAAATTTGAAGACCCCTGCTCTAATGTTTCACTTCTTTTTCCTCAGCTTAAAGCAACATACAGCTGACCATGCTGAATACCACTTTCTCCAGATAAATCAGCACATTCTTCATGGTTTGTCCTTGTGCTTTATGTATAATGAAATCAAAGCATGACTATATTGAGAATTGGGTCTGCCAAAGAGCAATATCTTCACCTTCTGATAAACTTACTTAGCACCCTAAGGCAAATACTTTCAAAATAGACCAAACAAATAATAGTAGGAGCTTGAACATGGGGTAGAGGAAAAAACTGGATAAATATACATGGTATCCATCTATATGCTTCAACATATTATAATAAGCTGATGAGCATATTTTCTATTTCATTCCTTCCTGCTTTGACCAAGATATTCATATTTTTGCATTCTATTTTAGCTATCCCAGGAAGTTGGGCTGAACAGATCCACTAATGGGCTACCTGTGTTTAGACCTCTGTTACAACTTGCAGTTTAAATGGTTAAAGCAGTTAACTAGATAGCCATTTGTCTGAAATGGTATAGGATTTCCTGCCTGAGTAGGGGGTTGGACTAGATGACCTTCAAGGTCCCTTCCAACTATTATTATTATTATCATCATCATTATCATCATCATCATTATCAGACAGCTAACAAAAGCTAACCTAAAGAAAAAGCCACACATGCTGGCTGAGAAATTCAGGGAGTTGAAGTCCACATATCTTAAAATTTTTAAGTTTAGAAAATACTGATCTAGAGGTTCTCTATCAGTCACCATTTTGCTTGGGCTTGTCATAATCTTCCCAGTTTAATTGTTTGAAACTACCTTAAGCTGACAACACTTGCATTAAAAATCAGAATAGAGCTGGAAGGGATCTTGGAAGTCTTCTAGAACCTAACTTCTAGAACCTAACTTCTAGAACCTATCTTCTAGAAGTTAAAAATACCTTCTTGTTTCCTGGACAGATTTCATTGAGTTTATTTGATGAGTTCACAGGAAAATGAGCCATAGTTACAGTGCTTCAGTATTTGAGCTAATTCCATGTAGTTAAATGAACATACTTCCAAGTAAATGTAAATACATTTTCTACTTTAGTATACGTAAATAGAGTCTAAGAAAAAATAAGATTTACTTAAATAAAGCATGGAATTTATTGTGCAGGACCTTGTTTAGTTTGTAATATTAAATGCAAATATTATGAGCTATAAATGCGCACCTTATGCATGAAATGAAGCATGTATTATTAAGGAATAAAACAAAAATTGCAGCTGTTTTCTTGTACTGTTGTTAACAATTCTGTGTCTATTCCCCAAAGCGGATGTGTTACTTTAACTATACATCATACTTACTACATAAAAAGTCTTTCGTCTTTTCTCTGTGATGAGCTAATAGAATTATTTTTATACAGTTTGCCTAATAGCATCTACCGTTCTCTCCTCAGCCATGATTTCTATTTCTAAATGGGAAATAGAAAGAGTTTGCTAGGAGGGTATGTGATAAGAGTAAAAAACTGGCTGTGTACGCCTGTAACTGAGGGAAATTAGAATCAAGGAACGACACAAACTTCCAGACAGAGCAAATGGAGGATAAGAGATTAAAAGTAGGTGATGTTAAAAGGAATGGGAGAGTCATCAGAAGAAGATCCAACCTAAAACTAAGGAAGAATTTCCTGACAGTGAGATCAATTAATCAGTGGAATAGGTTGCTTCCCACAGTTGTGGATGGTCTATTGCTCAAGGTTTTCAAGAGAAGATTGGATAACCATTTATCCAGAATGATATAAGGTCTCCTGCCTTGGGTAGGAAGTTGGACTCAAAGACCTCCAAAGTCCCTTCCACTCCTATGATACAATTTGTTTAAATATGTACTATACTTTTCAAATGTACTTCAGTTTCTCATGCCCTAATAACTTTATGGCTTGACTATTGCAACTATTGCTGTACAAGGGGCTGCCCTTGATGACCACCTGGAAACCTGAACTTGTCCAGAATGCAGAGGCACAGGCAGTGCATGCCTGTGTATGCCCATGTGATATTTTTGCTTCATGAGCTGTAGTGGTTGCCAATTTGCTTCTGGATATGATTCAAAGTGCTAACTGCTATCTCTAAAGTCCTACATGGCACAGGGACTGTTGATTGAAGGACAACCTGTCTCCTATAACATCTGCTCAGCTGATTCAATCCTACAGGCTTGGTGTGCTCCAAGTTCCTTTGATTAAACTACTGTATGTTATCCATCAGACCCAGAAACCTACCTTCTCTGTAGCAGCACCTAATGAGGCTCCTCTTATTTTATTTATTTATTTTTATTTATTTTTGGATTTATATCCCGCCCTTCTCCCGTAGGACTCAGGGCGGCTGACAATCTATTTAAAATACATACAAAACAATACAAATTTAAAATTAATTAAAAGGAATATTTAAATATTTGTCAAATTTTAAAATATAATTAAAACCCCCCTAAAAATTACCCTAGGCCAGTCCTGCAAGCTGGAATAACCA
>NW_015388450.1:99843-102516 GCF_001527695.2 Protobothrops mucrosquamatus
CGGTCCAGTGCTGCGGCTGCGGCCACATCCCAGGCCGCAGCCTGATGTTCCGCCGAGTCGTGACCTAGCTCCTCAGGATATGGCCCAAGCTCCGTCAGAAACCCCTCTGGGTCCATCAGGCGCCTGGGACGGAACCATCTAGGCGGTTCCGTCTCCCTGCGGCGAGGGGCAGCGGTCCGGAAGTCCATCCTAAGGAGTGAGATCTGGAAGGCCTCCACTCTTGAGATCTGGAAGGCCTCCACTCTGTTCTTTAAAAAGAAATCAGTGAAAATTTGACTCTTTTCTCTTTGGTTTGGGAGAGTGAGACCTTCCTTGCTTAATTCCATGCATCTGTCATTCTTGCTGTCTTTTAGCTTTGATTGTCTTTTCTGTAATTTCTTTGATTCTGATGAGTTGCTGTTTTCCCGACTCAGATTATTTCCCAAATACATAAAAAGGTTCCCATTGTGGGAAATACAAATGAAACTTCTAGAAATTCTAATGGCAGAATACTTCTTGCTATGTGCCTATAACTTATCTTGGATTATAATATCTATATTTAAACTCCCTTTTTACAATCCTGTAATTCGAGGCAGAGTCAGGGTGAGTAGATAGAGCTGAGCATTTACTGGCCCTTTCTGACGCCCTGAGGAGTTTGCAGCAGATTTTCTTTGTGCTCTAGGAGAGAAATATCTGCCGCTACCTAAGATTGAACTCTCAAATTTCCAAGTTGGAGGTAAGAGTCTTTATCACTAGGCCCAGGGCTTTTTTTCTCATAGAATGCCCAGAATGGAGTTCCGGCACCTTTTTGGGATGGAACCTTGAAGGGTAGGCAAGGCGGGTTGTATGACGTGTGTGAGTTCCGGCACCTTTTTTTTTTTTTAACAAAAAAAAACACTGACTAGACCACCACATCATTCATAATATCTATATCTATATATTATTTCTTTAATAAGAGGGGGGAGGGGGAAGACGAGGGCGAGGGCGAGGGAGAGAGAAAAGATTTCTTTCCAAATATAGTAAATTATCATGGCTTTTCTCTTTTACCCACTGCAGTCAGAAAAACCATTTTTGAATAAAAGAACTCTGGACTATACAATTTAATAATCAAGATCTCAAAAATAATATTTCTACAGTAATGCACCTGATTTCAAATACCTTTTTTTCAAGCCCTATTTATTATTGAATTTTTATTTAAAGCCCAGTTCGAATGCCTGCAATTGTTCATGTTTGCCAATTAGAACTATCTATTGCTAATTGCTAGTTGCCAATTAGAACTATCCTTTTCTCTTTTCTTATTTCTGTATTTTTCACTCACTTTTCCCTATGTACCATAGAAAGAAATGTGCGCATAATGGATATAAATGATATTAAATGCACTTAAATATATACATATATTTGAAATAAAACCCAACTGCCTATGTGGTGCTGGCTATCAAGTCTAGTATTACAGAGATAGTTTGGTGTAATCCTATCTTACTTACAAAGCCAGCTAGATGACTTGGGGCCAGTCATTCTCTCTCAGCCCTAGAAAGCATGGAATGGCAAACTACTTACAAAATCTTGCCAAGAAAACTGTGAAAACTTGTCCGGACAGCATCCAGAGTCAAGCCTGATTCGAAGACATATATACACACAAGTAGATATTAATAAGAGTTGAGCGGCATGGTGGCCTAATGGGGAAACCGCTCACCTACCACTTGGAAAAGAATCATAGGTAGTGTCAGATCTGTGCTTTCCTAGAGCACAAACTAAAAATGCCTGCTGCGAACTCCATGTGGTGTCAGGAAGGGCATCCAGTCAGTTAAGGCTCAGCTCCATCTAGTTGCCCTGAATTAAAAGATTACAGGGTTCTAAAAATGAAGTTAGGTATTAGTAATAGTCTCCTTCTGAGCTGCTGGCTTTGTGATCTGCCTTTGGGTCAGGGCTTGTCAGTTGCTGACTGTGCTTCTATAAAATGTGCACTAGAACATACAGTAGCTCTTGCTGAAAAATATAGATGCACAAAATAAGACGGCTGCCCAGAGGTAGTTTATAAACTAGTCTTCTGAATGGTTACATTTTTGCTGGGTATTTCATGCCAACTTGGCCTCTTCAGACAGGGATGGAGTCTGTCACTTTTAACAACATCAAAAACAAATTCTCATTGGTTCATTTCTGAAATTCAATTTATTTTGCAACAGTATAATGGCATCCAAAATCCATTCCTTATGATACAGTTGTGAAAATCAATATATATGTACACATACATACACTGGTGAAAAAATTTTAAAACGTGATAATGGGGCCCTATTTTCTGGTGGAACCAACATCATGCTGCCATAATCTTTTGGTGCACAATGAAAATCACAGGCTCTCAGCTTTCAGAACCTTGGTAAAAATACATGTTCTTTACAATACCCTCAAAATATGTTTAAATGTACATTTACTGTAATTATACCTAGCCTTCTTTCTAATTCATTAAATTTTTTCTGATTGAAATGAAGTATGTGCATGTGGGTGTGTCATAAGAGACAGTAACAATGAAAATTTAATTATAAAAGGACATAACATCATTCATTATTAATAATCGCCAACAATGTGGAATATGTTTATATATAAAATCCATTAGGAAGATAAGCTGGCAGTGGTCCTAAAATAAGACAAGCATTTCTCCAGGACATACAGAATCAATTGTAAATAAGATTTGCAAAA